>NC_057795.1:254590770-254777680 GCF_018294505.1 Triticum aestivum
AACCATGTTTCGGTTTGGGATGCGCTTGTTTTTGGCTTTTTTGGACAGAAGATGGGACGCGCTTGTTAGAAATTTGGGGAAAGTAGAAACTTTGCCCCCCTTTTAAATTTCGGACCTACTGCAGGTCAGGGGTAGGATGGTAATCCCAGGTGTCCCAAATAATGGGCGGGAGCAATTTCGGTCACGCGCATGTGTGCTTAGGCGGCCAATGTGTATGAATGTTTTTCGGAGGCGGTTGCATGGTGTCTAGATGAAGCTACAAACCAACCCCGTTTTAGACCTTTGGACGTCGGGTCGGTAGGTTTCATGGGTCGGAGTTATTAGAAAAGTAATTTCCTTGTACTATCAAACATTGGTCTCGCGCGGTTTCAGGCGAGTAGAGGCTCTTTTGGTGCTTCATTCAAAATTTTGAAACACAAGCATTCACGTTTAGAGTACTCTTGAACTTTGAGGATTGACCTAAATAGACAACATTAAATTTGACCTTGTATGTTTGAAAACCTCATTAAATTATCCGCTTCTTTTTGAAATTTCGACACTTGAAAATCCTATAAGTATGATTATTTTGGAATGGAGGAGCTAAATTTGAATCTATTTTCTACACGACTACATATGCTATTATGTACAAAATCAGAGCAAAGATTGGTGGCCCCATAATTTAGGTATGATTTACAAATGCCATGATATCCAATTCAAATAATTGAATGGACTTCATGTTGAATTAGATTTTTTTAAACCACCTTAAGTTGAATTCAAATGTATGCTAGTTCATAGGTAGCTATTTATAATGTTCATTGTGTAACTTTCGTATGTATAATGTGCTTTACACACACACCATGAACTATACTCATGTTTATATTCGATTGCTAAAGCGATGCATTGTCTGGAGTTCAAAATACTAACTCTGTGGATCAATTATGTCGAATAATAACAAAGACATGCTCAAATTTGATAGAATCTAGATGTCTGATGGATCAATGACCGTTCCTTGTGCGAATTCCAAATATCATGATCCCATCCTAATATTTAGATACAATTTATATCTTTAATCAATGTGTACATCAGTCCTTTACGTGTAGTTTCACTCTCCATCGGTGGTCTCTCACACATGCTCACACTCTCTCTCTCTCGAGGTGTCTTTCTCGCAGACATGCTCTCGATATAACCCTCCCTCCCTCTCGTAACCATTTACGACTGTTTTCACTAACCTTTATCACAAGAACTCTTATGCTCACAAGCTTACACACGCACAATCCCCATCGACCCTTTCTATATACATAGACCTACCTACATGTCTCATGTACGCACATTATCTTTAGGTCTATCTCTCATGCATTGTCTCACACCTCTCTTCCTAATCGACGAGTATGATTCTAGCAGAGCATTTTGTAGGATGCCCCTTAAAGTTAGGTTGGATGAATAGTAATATCAGAGATAAGGGGTTACCTTAGTACGAGAACCTAGGGTTACAAATCCTATCCGGCTTTGTCAGTGGACACAGAGTCCTTCAAAATTCTGATATGTTTTTCTTGTACGACTAGGTATCCATGGGTCTCCCAAAATGCGTCACGGGCCGACCAATGTGGTGCAGGACGGAACCAAACGAAGGGCATCACCTCGACCCACCGGACCTCACGCGGTTACACACCCTCTGGCCCCACGTCTCGTTATCTTCTCACACCCACACATACCAACGCAGACACCACACAAAAAAAATCTCATGGTGCCTCTATCCCCTCCCCCCTTGCATATACACACTCAAGGGAATCTCTCACCGTGATGTCATATTCGTCTCTCTCTCTAGACCACTCCCATTTCTCGTGCTATCTCTCCCACGCCCCCCACGCCGGCCCCTCTATCCATGCCTCTCTCAAATACGTAATACACACACATACCTCTCTAGGCCCTGCCAAATGCATAAACTACACATTCACACATGTTACATCACGTACCACATTGATCTAAAAAGCCTTCTCTTCACGTTTATTTCGCATACAACATTACTTTTGAATAAAGTGTGGCCAAAAAATTATTTTAGAATTTCTACATATATACAACATTACAAAGTTATATGGAGGAGTATTGTGGGGACCCCGACTCGCAAGTCGTGATCACCGAATGCACGTGTACAGTGATCCCAGAGATCAATGCTCACTGAACACACAGAAGCTGAATAACAAGAGTCTTACATCCATTCATACCGTCTTACACAAATAGAGACCAACATGGTCAAGTCTTACATCGATAAAGCCTTAAGGGCTGAACATCAAATGAAACATAGCAGCGGAAATCGTCGTCGATAAGTAGAACCCATGCCATCTGCCTTAACCCTACAGGCATTCTGACTGGGAACGTCCTAGTTCGCATGATCGTCTCCAAAGAACTCTTCTTCGAACTCCGGTTCTCCCATGCCTGGTCAATTAAATAACCAGTGGCAAGCCAATGAGTACTTTGAATGTACTCGCAAGCAACCCATGATTTGGTTCAAGGTACAGTAATGCATGACATAGGTAAAGTTTTGCATAAAGCTAGTTTTGAGTGCAGGACATGTTCAACATCCTATAAAGCATGCATCAAGAGAATTCAAGTAACCATAAGATCTGGTCACAGATATCAACATAAATAGAAAGGGGCACCAACCCATTTATCATAAACAGAGAGGGCACCAACCCATCTCAATCGTGTCAAGTCCTCTGACTTGATCCAAGACAACACCATCATCTCACACACACCGGGTTTGAAAACAAGTGGACGTAGCCCAAGAGCGGTTACCCAACTGTCCTTGACCGTGGACACGGCTATTCGAATAGTTTTACACTCTGCAGAGGTTGCACACTTTACCCACTAGATCCGGGGAACTTCCGTGTCATCCACGACCCGCGGTACCTCAAGTACCCGGGGTAAGCACCCGATCACTACCTTTCCCTAGACGACGCTAACATGGAGTCCACTCGATTGGTAGTAACCCCCGTGCCGAACAATTCACATCATAAAGTTGTGGAGCCTCGCTCCCATTTTCATCACATACCACAAGCACGGGGTACCAACGGTGTGTCCGGTGCCCTGTGAAAACAGTCATGGCCGCCCTACCTGGCACGACCCCGTCCCAAGAGAGAGCACCAACTCTCCCCCGTCACTAGTAATGCGGGCTCCAAGCTAGTATCGGTCTAGGTACTCAATAATGCCCTTTCCCATATAAGGGTAGAGTGGTCGCGCTTGTAAGGTTGGAATAACGGTCGCAACTCCGACCAATCCGTTTTGAAAACAACACACACCTTCCTTGGCACACCACTTCGTCATCAAGTGGTCACCCAACTCATCATCTCCCTCGGGCATAGGTGGCACCCGACGGGGTTTTCGAAAAGACTTTTGAAATCACATTGCCTCCTTCACCATGCACAAACCCACCCCATTTGCGTAGCATCTACATTTGCATCCTACCTACTCCCACCGGCATAACCCTCATAAGAAGGTAGGGCCATGCACACTGCAAGTATCAACGAGGAAGTAATCGTGGTAACCAACCCACGTGGTTCACCATCTCATCATGATTCCGATGCATCGATAATAAAGAGCTAAAAATGACATGCATATAAAGGGGTATCATAGTCATGGTCAAAGGGCTGCTTGCCTTGGTTGGCTTGATCTTCAAAGTCTTCAGGCTCTGCTCCTCCTTCTTCCTCAGCTACCTCGTCAAACACGGGATCTAACGTCGCAAGAAAACAACGGGAAAAATAAGACAATAATAAAAACAGAAAAGTCAAAGTGCTCACAAAAATGTCAACTTATTTTTGTAAAATACTAGGAGGAAGGCTAGGAAGGGGACAACTTTTGGTTTTGGTTCTGGAGCAGCAAAATAGGAGTTATGTATTTTCAAAGGCTTATTTAAATGCTAACAACCACATTTAAATATTTACAGAGAAGAAAAGGTGGTTGGATTTGAATGAAAGTTGCACCATTAAATAGGTGGCAATATTCTAGGAATTTAGAAATTGGAATCAATGCATTTGGATTAATATTCTGTCCTGTGGAATTTTTGGAAATAAGACAGAAAAGGAAAAAAGAAAAACGGCGCTGTGCCACTGGGCCAGAGAGGCCACAGCAGCAGCAGGCCCAGGGAAGAACCAGCCCACGCGGCCGCCACGTCGAAGGCGTAAAGGCTGAATACGCCTTCGGCCGACGGCGGATCGGTGCGCGCGCGCGCACGTTTTAAACCTGACGGGTGGATCCCACCCGTCAGGGCGTGTGGCTGACGGGCCGGCCCCACGGCGGCCGTCGTCTACCTCCGGCCAGAGGCGACGGCGAGCTCGCCGGCGGCGGTACAGGGCACGGGAAGGGATGCGGAGACTACCGTCGGACTCAGGGGCGAGTCGCGGTTCTGGTGGTGGTGGAGACGGTCGCCGGAGTGGCCTGCTTCGCCGGCGACGAGGTCCCGCGGCGGAGGCGCTTCGGGCGTCGGTGGCTCCGGCCGATTCCGGCTGCAAAACAAGGGGAAAATAGGGGGGAAAGAATCAGTGGCGCCTCGCGGTTTCAGATCGAGAGAGAGCTGGTGCGGAGAAGGCCTGTACCGTGCGGACGCCGACGAGCCGAGGCGGCGGAGCTCGAGCTCGATCTCGAGCTCGGGTGGTTCTGGAGAGGGAGGAGTGGTGCGGGAGGCCGATTGGGTGTGTGGAGGGGCGACAGGGAGGAAGAGAGAGGCTCGGGGGCGCCTTATATGGGCTGGCCGCGGTTCACCGTAGGCGTGGCCTACGGGCGCCCGCGGGATCGGCTCTGGAGGCCGTGGGAGAGGAGTTGGAGCTGTCCACGGTGTTCGTGGGGATGGAGTAGGGCGCCAGGGAGGAGGAGAGAGAGCGGGGGAGGGTTCTGGCGCCCGCGCGTGTGAGGCCGGCCATTGGCCGAGCCGGGCGGCGTCGGGCACGCGCTGCAGGAGGGGAGAGAGAGCGAGAGACAATGGGGACGGCACGGCGGCGTGTCGCAGACGTCGAGACACATCAACTGGCGCGATGGGAAGGCACGAGGCGGTCGGGAGGCGCGGTGTCAACGGTCGGCGCTCTGGCAGGCGCTCCAGAGCGCGACTTTGGCCGGCATCCGCGGGTTTTCCGCGTCGCGCGCGCGTCCTTTTCTGTCTGGAGGCTACAGTGGAAGGGGGCAAAACCTGGAAAGAGCCTGGGATGCTCTGGGGTGCAGAGGGGAGAGAGAGAGGCTGGGAGAGAGAAGGGAAGCTGTTGTCCAGAGAGGACAAACGTGATTCCCTCCTTCCTCCACATTGCTTCCTCGGGTAGAAAAGTGTCTAAGTGACTGAGGGGAGTGAGGAGGGGTTGTGGTAAAAAGATGAACTCAAGGAGATTAGTGAAAGTGGCAAAAAGAGGCTTTTTAGTATTTTGCCAGAAGGTGTTTGATGGAGTTTTGGGTAAGCTAATGACTTCCACTGGCCAAGATACTCCATGGGGTGAAATGTCACATATATTTAGAGCCTTCCACCCATTTTGAGCTTATTTGGACAAAGTTGCCAATGCAACTTTTGCAAACCCTAGAAATGGGCAGAAATGGATTTGTGTAGATCCAGTGGAGTAAATCATTTCTCCTTGATGTGCCACTTGGTGTGGTAGCCTTATTTGGTCACATGATCAGGCTCACCAAAGTTGGGGTCCTGGAGAAAAAGTTGGTAGTGCAAAGTAGTTCAAACTTGATTCTGGTCAGAGAGGGTTTTGAGGCACTTTGACCAAGACTTACTATTCCCCAAACTGTGCCATTTGGTCCAGATGCATCATTAGACCAATGAAGCATGTCCACCAAGTTTGAGCACATTTGGACATACTTGGCAATGTAAAGTTGATCAAACTTCAGAATGGACAGAGATAGTTTTGAGGGGTTTTGATGGTGTTATCTTGTTCTCCAAGTCATGAGACTTGGCAAGATCATCTAATATGTCATATGTGACATGATGAAATTTTCCTGGAATTTTTGGAGAATATTTCCTTTGTAAATATTTCAAAAGCTTGAAATATCCAGAAAGGGTTTTAGAGGGATTTGACCAATATTTTGAACATGACCAGGTGTTGAAACTCTTATATATGGACAATATATGTCCTATGAGTTTCCCTAAATTTTGTCAAATATTTTTGAAACAGTAAAGTAATTTTTTCCTATTAAAGACCATTTCTGGCCTTAAGAAAAATCCTTTAAATAAAATAGAACAGTAACTTTTAAAATTATATTTTTGTGGTTTCTGGGTATCCTATATCTAATAGGAGTCAAATATATTTTTGGAAAGATTTTTACTGCCCTTAATCAAGTACTTGCAGTGCAAACCTCAATTCAGGGGTTTTTGGAAAACTAATTTTAGAAAATACTTTCTGGCCAAATTATTTTTTGTAAGAAAATTCTATATAGCACTATTCACATGGCATGGTCATTGGTCAGGAGCTTGGGGTAAGGAGATGGAATTTAGAGGGTAGAGTAGTTGACTTCAAGAAGCACTTGAAAGAAACACAGAGAGGAAACCAACTCCAAATAAAAGCCAAATAATGCAAAAAGTTTTTGTTGGTCCAAATTTTCATGCTTTAATATTGAAAATGAAATGTTACAAAATGCAGGGTGTGACAGACCTACCCCCTTACAAGAATCTCGTCCCCGAGATTCGTAAACTAGGCTTAAAAGAGATACGGAAATTCGGATCTAAGGTAGTCTTCACGCTCCCAAGTTGCTTCTGCTTCGGTGTGATTGCTCCATTGGACTTTGAAGTACTTGATGGTGCGGCTTCGAGTGCGTCGTTCAGCCTCATCCAGAATGCAGATGGGCCGCTCACGATAAGTCAAATCAGGTTGAAGATCAATGGCTTGATGATTGACGTCCTTGTAGAGGTCGGGCTTGTCTGGAACTTGGAGACACTTCCGGAGTTGTGACACGTGGAACACGTTGTGCACATCAGAAAGTTCAGGTGGAAGTTCCAACTGGTAAGCCACCTCCCCTCGTCGCTCAGTGATCTTGAAGGGCCCAATGTATCTCGGAGCGAGCTTTCCCTTGACATGAAAGCGCTGGGCTCCTTTGAGAGGGGTGACCCGGAGATAGACATGGTCTCCAACTCGGAAGTTTATGTCTCTGCGACGTGAGTCCGCATAGCTCTTCTGCCTTGACTTGGCAGACTTCAGACGCTCTCTGACAAGCTGGACTTGCTCTTCTGCTTCACGAAGGATATCAGGCCCAAAGACAAGTCCTTCTCCGGTCTCCGACCAGTGGAGAGGTGTACGGCACTTCCGCCCGTATAACACTTCAAATGGTGCCATCCGAAGGCTGGCCTGATAACTGTTGTTGTAAGAGAACTCGGCGAAAGGGAGGCAATCTTCCCACTTAGCTCCATAAGCTAAGACACAGGCTCGGAGCAAGTCTTCGAGTATTTGATTCACTCGCTCGGTCTGACCTCCGGTCTGTGGGTGGAAAGCAGTGCTGAAGGACAACTTGGTCCCCATAGACTCCTGGAATTTCTTCCAAAACCTTGAGGTGAACTGGGTTCCTCGATCTGACACAATCTCCTTGGGAACACCATGAAGGCTCACGATTCGGTTGATGTAGAGACTGGCTAACTGGTTCCCCTTGTAGGTCGTCTTGACAGGAATGAAGTGGGCCACCTTGGTCAAATGGTCAACGATGACCCATATTGAGTCATGTCCCTTGCTTGACCTGGGTAAACCGGTGATGAAGTCCATCCCAACTCTGTCCCACTTCCATTCAGGCACCTTAAGGGGTTGCAACAATCCAGCGGGTCGCTGATGCTCAGCTTTGACTCTCTGGCATACGTCGCATTTTGCAACATAGGTGGCAATCTCCCTTTTCATCCCGTGCCACCAAAATCTTTCCTTCAGGTCTTGATACATCTTGGTGCCTCCAGGGTGGATGGAATATGGGCTGTCATGAGCTTCTTGCAAGATCAGGTTCTTGAGCTCAACCTTGTTGGGCACGCAGATGCGATTCCCAAACCACACAATTCCTTCCTCATCTTCTGAGAATCCTGAGGCTTTGCCTGCCTTGATCTTCCTCTTGATGCCTTCAATACTCTCATGCCCCTTCTGAGCTTTCTTGATATCATCCATCAAGGTAGGCTTAACTTTGAGGCTGGCCAAGAATCCTGGTGCAACCAGTTCCAACCCGAAGCTTTCAAGTTCTTCATACAAGGCGGGTAGCTTGTGCTTTAGCATAGCATTCAAGGAGCAAGCCTTCCTGCTCAACGCGTCTGCTACCACATTAGCCTTTCCAGGGTGGTATTGAACACTGAGGTCATAATCCTTTATCAACTCCAGCCATCTTCTCTGCCTCATGTTCAATTCCCTCTGAGTGAAAATATACTTCAGACTTTTGTGATCCGTGTATACCTCACATCGCTTCCCCAAGAGGTAATGTCGCCAAGTCTTCAGGGCATGAACCACTGCTGCTAGCTCAAGGTCATGAGTAGCGTAGTTCTCTTCGTGAGGTCGTAGCTGCCTTGAAAGGTAGGCCACGACTCTGCCTTCTTGCATCAGAACACCTCCCAGTCCGATTCTTGACGCATCACAATATATCACAAACTCCTTGTGTATATCTGGTGTGGCCAGAACTGGAGCGGTGGTTAGCCTCTTCTTCAGCTCCTGGAAGCTTTCTTCGCACTTCGGCGTCCATTCGAACTTCTTGTCCTTCTTCAAGAGCTGAGTCATGGGTCGGGCAATGCTTGAGAATCCTTCAACGAACTTGCGGTAATATCCCGCGAGTCCGAGGAAGCTTCTGACTTCCTTCACATTGCTTGGGGATTCCCATTCAGTCACGGCTTCTATCTTGGCAGGGTCGACTGACAATCCCTCTTCTGTTAGAACATGTCCCAGAAATCCAACTTCACGCAGCCAGAATTCACACTTGCTGAACTTGGCATACAGTTGGTGCTCTCGAAGCTTGTCTAGGACCATCCTCAAGTGTTGCTCGTGCTCTTCTTCCGACTTCGAGAAGACAAGAATGTCATCAATGAAGACGACGACGAACTTGTCCAAATATTCCATGAAGACCTTATTCATGAGATACATGAAGTAAGCTGGGGCATTGGTCAACCCAAAGGACATGACCGTGCATTCATACAGGCCATATCTGGTTACGAATGCCGTCTTCGGAATATCTTGGGGTCTGATCTTTAGTTGGTAGTACCCAGATCTGAGGTCGATCTTGGAGAACACCTTGGCCCCATTGAGTTGATCAAACAGATCTTCAATCTTGGGAAGTGGGTACTTGTTCTTGATTGTAACCTCGTTGAGGGAGCGGTAGTCAATGCATAAGCGGATGGTACCGTCCTTCTTTGCCACAAACAGAACAGGTGATCCCCAAGGGGAGGCACTAGGGCGGATAAATCCCTTCCTCAACTGCTCTTCCAACTGCTTCTTCAATTCTGCTAACTCCTCCGATCCCATCCTATAAGGCTTCTTATAGATGGGTCCTGCTCCGGGTATGAGCTCGATGATGAACTCAATGTCTCGGTCAGGAGGCATTCCTGGTAGCTCATCAGGAAAAACATCGGGATACTCGCATACTACCGGCACTTGTTCCAATCCAACTTCAGTCAGACAGTTGGCTTGGTTGGCTTGAGCAGAAGAGGGGTTGGAGGCAAATTTGACTTTGACTCCTCGGTCATTGGTCATAGTGACCGTCCGGTTGGCGCAATCAATCAAGCCTTGGTGCTTGCTGAGCCAATCCATTCCCAAGATCACATCCAAGCCTTGTGATTTCAGGATGATAAGGTCTGCTAGGAAGTCTACCCCGTTAATGGTAATCCCGACTCCTTTACATCCTATCTTGGCTCTCATCTCTGCTCCGGGGGTTTGTACCACCATAGGGTTATTCAGGGGTGTAGGGGTCATGCCACTTTTTAATGCAAAACTTTGGGTGACAAAAGAATGCGTGGCTCCAGAATCAAACAAAATAGTTGCGGGTGCTGAATTGACAAGGAACGTACCCAGCACGACGTCCGGGTCTTCCTGGGCTTCTTCCGCGGTGACATGATTCACACGACCCCTGCCATTGTTGGGCAAGTTGCGGGGAGCTTGGTTCCTTGGTGGCATTCCACGGCCTTGTCCCGGGTTCTGCGCATTGGGGCGCGGGGCGTCAGGCTTCTTGTTGGGGCAATTCTTGGAGTAATGCCCTGGCTGTCCACATCCGAAACAAGTGACTTGATTGGGGACGACGCCCTTGCCAGCATTGTTATTGGGGTTGTTGTAAGCTGGCCTGGGGTTGGCATACTGCTGAGGTGGATAGTTGGTGCGAGGTGCAGGAGCTCTTGGCTGCTGATAGGTTGGCTTGACCGGGGCTGGCTGCCACGGGCGAGGCTTCTGGTTGCTGGAGCTACCCTTGCTGATCATCTTGCGCTTACAAGTGTCATCCAAGGCACGTCGCTTGTCCTCAAGCATGAGTGCCTTGTTCACCAGATCAGGAAAGGTTGGGCAGTCACACACAACAAGCGAGTACTGCAGAGTCTGGTTAAGGCCTTCCATGAAGCGCTCCCTTTTGGCAGCATCAGTGCTGACATCCTCAGGGGCATACCTTGAGAGAACACTGAACTTCTGCATGTACTCCTTGACAGTGCTACTACCTTGCTTCAGGGCTCGGAACTCACGCTTCTTGATGGCCATGATTCCAGAAGGGATGTGGGCCTTGCGGAATTCCGTCTTGAAGGTGTCCCAAGTGATGTCTTGCTCAACATGCATAGCCTTGAATCCATCCCACCAAGCTCTGGCAGTCCCCCCGAGACAGTGGGCAGCATACGCCACTTTATCACGGTCCTCAGTGCATCCGACTAGTGCCAGCAGATCCTCAATGGTGCGGACCCAGTCGTCTGCATCCAGGGGTTCAGCAGTCTCGATGAAAGTGGGTGGTGCATGCTTCTTGAATTCTACCAGTGTGGAACGTCCATGGCCGTGCCCCGCCGGCTGGCGGTTGACAGCCTGAGCAATCATCTGGAGGGCTGCAGTGTTGGCTTGGCGCTCCTCTCGAAAGGCTTGGAGAAGCTGAGCCATATCCATGCTTGGAGGAGGTGGTGGTGGAGTCTGTCCTTGGGCTTGGTCCTGGCTGGCTCCGGCCTCAGCAGAACCTCCGGCTTCTTGCGGCTGGGTAGAGGTACCAGTACGTGTTACAACAGGCATCCTGTTGGAGCGGTCAAGGTCTCATGATTGGGAACAACAATGAGGGAAAGCAGTATAGATGGAATGCCTAGTAAGGGGGTGGTGTGACACAATTAAGTTAAACAAAGGCCAGAAGGGCCAAACTCATGCATTAAAACCAAATGAGGAATGTAGTCGTTTACAAGTTCCCGAAGGGAAAGTACGACTTCATGAAAGCAAGCTGAACGCAAACGCAACATAACATGGTTTCACAAGAACCATTACAAGGACTCGACTTCGCAAAAGGGGGTACACGACCTATCCTACCATAGGCTACGAGCTAGCCTATCCTAGTCCTGGACGGAGTCTAAGTGGTGGAATGCTCGGTCGGGTATTCTGGCTCCTCTGGGTCTTCCTCCTCATCTTCATCTGTCTTGGTCTCCTCATCGCTTGAGGAAGCGGGGGAGTGAAGGAGCTGAACACGGCGCTGCTTTGCTGGTGGCGTCTTGAAGAGGTTGCGGTACTCCTTTGCCGTCATACGGTGTGGCTGAGGTGGTCCCTCGGCATGTGCGACCTGTGGGGGTCGTCCGCCTCGATACGCTACTGCGGGCTGTCCAGGGGGCGCTCCATCATTCTTGATCCTGTCTGCCTTCATCTGAACTATGCGTAGGAGCTCCTTGGTCTCGCGGAGTTCCTTCCGAAGCTCCGTCGACTCCGAGGCCAGGTGTTGTGCCAGACTATCAGCACACAAGCTGAAGTAGGTCTGGAAGCGGAGAGAAAGTCCCTCGTCCAAGGGTGGTGCTGGTGCGCTGCTCTCGTCATCACCTTCCTTACAATAAGGCAGGTAACGAGTGGCTGGCTCTCTCGCCATCTCTGGCAGGAGATCCCGGAGGCGAGTCAGCGCCTTGAGGGCAGCAGTCTCCACGGCGAGAAGCAGTGTCGCCATCTGGGGTCCCTCAAAGAACCAGCTCGTCGGGGCGTCATTCGCCCTCACGACTACCTCCACGTGATACTCCTTCTTGGTGCTGTCGACCCAGTGCTCGTGGTAGGAGAAGGTGGGGACTCGAGTGAACTGGCACTTCCTGAGGCTATCCTCAAGAAGCACAGGAAACCCAGTGGTCAGGAAGTCCTCGGGTACGGCGGCCATCTACAAAAAGTGGAAGGGAAGGGTCAATAAAGGAATGTGACCTATGTTTGGGATACTAACATAAACATAGGTATATGGGTAACCTGGTGGATAGTCTCGCGCTAACTAACGTCCATGCTAACTAAGGCTTCCTACAGTCAACCTGGCTCTGATACCAGCTCTGTGGGGACCCCGACTCGCAAGTCGTGATCACCGAATGCACGTGTACAGTGATCCCAGAGATCAATGCTCACTGAACACACAGAAGCTGAATAACAAGAGTCTTACATCCATTCATACCGTCTTACACAAATAGTGACCAACATGGTCAAGTCTTACATCGATAAAGCCTTAAGGGCTGAACATCAAATGAAACATAGCAGCGGAAATCGTCGTCGATAAGTAGAACCCATGCCATCTGCCTTAACCCTACAGGCATTCTGACTGGGAACGTCCTAGTTCGCATGATCGTCTCCAAAGAACTCTTCTTCGAACTCCGGTTCTCCCATGCCTGGTCAATTAAATAACCAGTGGCAAGCCAATGAGTACTTTGAATGTACTCGCAAGCAACCCATGATTTGGTTCAAGGTACAGTAATGCATGACATAGGTAAAGTTTTGCATAAAGCTAGTTTTGAGTGCAGGACATGTTCAACATCCTATAAAGCATGCATCAAGAGAATTCAAGTAACCATAAGATCTGGTCACAGATATCAACATAAATAGAAAGGGGCACCAACCCATTTATCATAAACAGAGAGGGCACCAACCCATCTCAATCGTGTCAAGTCCTCTGACTCGATCCAAGACAACACCATCATCTCACACACACCGGGTTTGAAAACAAGTGGACGTAGCCCAAGAGCGGTTACCCAACTGTCCTTGACCGTGGACACGGCTATTCGAATAGTTTTACACTCTGCAGAGGTTGCACACTTTACCCACTAGATCCGGGGAACTTCCGTGTCATCCACGACCCGCGGTACCTCAAGTACCCGGGGTAAGCACCCGATCACTACCTTTCCCTAGACGACACTAACATGGAGTCCACTCGATTGGTAGTAACCCCCGTGCCAAACATTTCACATCATAAAGTTGTGGAGCCTCGCTCCCATTTTCATCACATACCACAAGCACGGGGTACCAACGGTGTGTCCGGTGCCCTGTGAAAACAGTCATGGCCGCCCTACCTGGCACGACCCCGTCCCAAGAGAGAGCACCAACTCTCCCCCGTCACTAGTAATGCGGGCTCCAAGCTAGTATCGGTCTAGGTACTCAATAATGCCCTTTCCCATATAAGGGTAGAGTGGTCGCGCTTGTAAGGTTGGAATAACGGTCGCAACTCCGACCAATCCGTTTTGAAAACAACACACACCTTCCTTGGCACACCACTTCGTCATCAAGTGGTCACCCAACTCATCATCTCCCTCGGGCATAGGTGGCACCCGACGGGGTTTTCGAAAAGACTTTTGAAATCACATTGCCTCCTTCACCATGCACAAACCCACCCCATTTGCGTAGCATCTACATTTGCATCCTACCTACTCCCACCGGCATAACCCTCATAAGAAGGTAGGGCCATGCACACTGCAAGTATCAACGAGGAAGTAATCGTGGTAACCAACCCACGTGGTTCACCATCTCATCATGATTCCGATGCATCGATAATAAAGAGCTAAAAATGACATGCATATAAAGGGGTATCATAGTCATGGTCAAAGGGCTGCTTGCCTTGGTTGGCTTGATCTTCAAAGTCTTCAGGCTCTGCTCCTCCTTCTTCCTCAGCTACCTCGTCAAACACGGGATCTAACGTCGCAAGAAAACAACGGGAAAAATAAGACAATAATAAAAACAGAAAAGTCAAAGTGCTCACAAAAATGTCAACTTATTTTTGTAAAATACTAGGAGGAAGGCTAGGAAGGGGACAACTTTTGGTTTTGGTTCTGGAGCAGCAAAATAGGAGTTATGGATTTTCAAAGGCTTATTTAAATGCTAACAACCACATTTAAATATTTACAGAGAAGAAAAGGTGGTTGGATTTGAATGAAAGTTGCACCATTAAATAGGTGGAAATATTCTAGGAATTTAGAAATTGGAATCAATGCATTTGGATTAATATTCTGTCCTGTGGAATTTTTGGAAATAAGACAGAAAAGGAAAAAAGAAAAACGGCGCTGTGCCACTGGGCCAGAGAGGCCACAGCAGCAGCAGGCCCAGGGAAGAACCAGCCCACGCGGCCGCCACGTCGAAGGCGTAAAGGCTGAATACGCCTTCGGCCGACGGCGGATCGGTGCGCGCGCGCGCGCACGTTTTAAACCTGACGGGTGGATCCCACCCGTCAGGGCGTGTGGCTGACGGGCCGGCCCCACGGCGGCCGTCGTCTACCTCCGGCCAGAGGCGACGGCGAGCTCGCCGGCGGCGGTACAGGGCACGGGAAGGGATGCGGAGACTACCGTCGGACTCAGGGGCGAGTCGCGGTTCTGGTGGTGGTGGAGACGGTCGCCGGAGTGGCCTGCTTCGCCGGCGACGAGGTCCCGCGGCGGAGGCGCTTCGGGCGTCGGTGGCTCCGGCCGATTCCGGCTGCAAAACAAGGGGAAAATAGGGGGGAAAGAATCAGTGGCGCCTCGCGGTTTCAGATCGAGAGAGAGCTGGTGCGGAGAAGGCCTGTACCGTGCAGACGCCGACGAGCCGAGGCGGCGGAGCTCGAGCTCGATCTCGAGCTCGGGTGGTTCTCGAGAGGGAGGAGTGGTGCGGGAGGCCGATTGGGTGTGTGGAGGGGCGACAGGGAGGAAGAGAGAGGCTCGGGGGCGCCTTATATGGGCTGGCCGCGGTTCACCGTAGGCGTGGCCTACGGGCGCCCGCGGGATCGGCTCTGGAGGCCGTGGGAGAGGAGTTGGAGCTGTCCACGGTGTTCGTGGGGATGGAGTAGGGCGCCAGGGAGGAGGAGAGAGAGCGGGGGAGGGTTCTGGCGCCCGCGCGTGTGAGGCCGGCCATTGGCCGAGCCGGGCGGCGTCGGGCACGCGCTGCAGGAGGGGAGAGAGAGGGAGAGACAATGGGGATGGCACGGCGGCGTGTCGCAGACGTCGAGACACATCAACTGGCGCGATGGGAAGGCACGAGGCGGTCGGGAGGCGCGGTGTCAATGGTCGGCGCTCTGGCAGGCGCTCCAGAGCGCGACTTTGGCCGGCATCCGCGGGTTTTCCGCGTCGCGCGCGCGTCCTTTTCTGTCTGGAGGCTACAGTGGAAGGGGGCAAAACCTGGAAAGAGCCTGGGATGCTCTGGGGTGCAGAGGGGAGAGAGAGAGGCTGGGAGAGAGAAGGGAAGCTGTTGTCCAGAGAGGACAAACGTGATTCCCTCCTTCCTCCACATTGCTTCCTCGGGTAGAAAAGTGTCTAAGTGACTGAGGGGAGTGAGGAGGGGTTGTGGTAAAAAGATGAACTCAAGGAGATTAGTGAAAGTGGCAAAAAGAGGCTTTTAGTATTTTGCCAGAAGGTGTTTGATGGAGTTTTGGGTAAGCTAATGACTTCCACTGGCCAAGATACTCCATGGGGTGAAATGTCACATATATTTAGAGCCTTCCACCCATTTTGAGCTTATTTGGACAAAGTTGCCAATGCAACTTTTGCAAACCCTAGAAATGGGCAGAAATGGATTTGTGTAGATCCAGTGGAGTAAATCATTTCTCCTTGATGTGCCACTTGGTGTGGTAGCCTTATTTGGTCACATGATCAGGCTCACCAAAGTTGGGGTCCTGGAGAAAAAGTTGGTAGTGCAAAGTAGTTCAAACTTGATTCTGGTCAGAGAGGGTTTTGAGGCACTTTGACCAAGACTTACTATTCCCCAACCTGTGCCATTTGGTCCAGATGCATCATTAGACCAATGAAGCATGTCCACCAAGTTTGAGAACATTTGGACATACTTGGCAATGTAAAGTTGATCAAACTTCAGAATGGACAGAGATAGTTTTGAGGGGTTTTGATGGTGTTATCTTGTTCTCCAAGTCATGAGACTTGGCAAGATCATCTAATATGTCATATGTGACATGATGAAATTTTCCTGGAATTTTTGGAGAATATTTCCTTTGTAAATATTTCAAAAGCTTGAAATATCCAGAAAGGGTTTTAGAGGGATTTGACCAATATTTTGAACATGACCAGGTGTTGAAACTCTTATATATGGACAATATATGTCCTATGAGTTTCCCTAAATTTTGTCAAATATTTTTGAAACAGTAAAGTAATTTTTTCCTATTAAAGACCATTTCTGGCCTTAAGAAAAATCCTTTAAATAAAATAGAACAGTAACTTTTAAAATTATATTTTTGTGGTTTCTGGGTATCCTATATCTAATAGGAGTCAAATGTATTTTTGGAAAGATTTTTACTGCCCTTAATCAAGTACTTGCAGTGCAAACCTCAATTCAGGGGTTTTTGGAAAACTAATTTTAGAAAATACTTTCTGGCCAAATTATTTTTGTAAGAAAATTCTATATAGCACTATTCACATGGCATGGTCATTGGTCAGGAGCTTGGGGTAAGGAGATGGAATTTAGAGGGTAGAGTAGTTGACTTCAAGAAGCACTTGAAAGAAACACAGAGAGGAAACCAACTCCAAATAAAAGCCAAATAATGCAAAAAGTTTTTGTTGGTCCAAATTTTCATGCTTTAATATTGAAAATGAAATGTTACAAAATGCAGGGTGTGACAAGTATGAACGCTAATTTGCATTGCATGGTGCCCACAATGATATTTATTCCGCACTGTGAATTTGTATATTTTTATACTATATATAAAGTTAGTCATAATGAAGAGAAACGAAGAGCATCTCTCTCCATCGCATACCCCCCTCTACGCCCCTTTCACGTACGCACACAAACTATCTCGAGGTCCTCTAAAAGTAAGCCCCCAGCACATTCACGCATGTTTCATCTTTCTCTCGTGATATATACAGTGACGATCATTGTATTTGAAGCGAAAGCACGATACGTACATTGGACTTCAGAATCCACTCATTACGGTCACCATTTATGTTTTGTGGTTATTATACAGTCACGGGCTCACCGTACAACTCTGTATTTTCTCAAGACACGACTAGTTTACCAGTAAAACACTCCACGTGACACCTCTAGTGTTGCGTCACATTATCTCACTACCATTGGGCCCACCTGTCGGCTTGTATCTACTCTACATCTACACTCTTATAAAATACACCCTTATAAAAAAACAGAGTTGGTGATGATGGTGTGCCTTCCATCCTGCAATATAGGCCGTCCGATTTATATCTGACGGATAGGAAAGAAATAATAGCAATTTTGCAAAAAGGTACCCACACACCTCTCCACATTTGCAAATAAGGCCTTGCCTCATTCATACTTTCTCTCACAAGATAAACTAGTCATACAAATACACACCTCTCCACATTCTTGATGTTACATGCAATGCACATGCATCTTGCTAGTAAGAATGAAAACAAACAACAAAAAATATTGGACGGTGGTTCGAAGTCATGACCGCGGGCACAACGGACAAGGTGGCCTTGTATTGGTAGGTTGAGCCGTCTGTTTTAACACACATGAGCTGGTGTGGTGATTATACACACACGCGCGCATGCATGCAACACTCACACGAACACATGCAGCCACGCACGCACGCAACACTCACACATACACACGCAGCCATGCACGCACACAACACTCACACGCACACACGCACGCATGCATGCACACACCAGTACACCACACGACCAACACACACTCTTATGCTTAAGTGCTCAACCTACACGTGCATGGGCACACATAAGGCCCTGACAGACACATACACAACCAGGTGATTCCCGCGCACGGGTTGGAGTCTTGTCGCGCCTGCGTAAATTTGTGTTTATCTGACCTTTTCCCTATGCGAACTGACAGGTGGGACCCACAAGGAATGCGGTCAATTTAACTAGTCAACATGGTGCCATGCAGACTATTTGGCCGGTCAACGGAGTGCAATCCGATGTTGAACCGTGAGCAAGTGACCGTATAATCACCGCAAAACGTATATAGTGACCGTAATCAGCTTATTCTGAAATTCAGTGACCGTATTATGCTTTTCTCTCTGTAGGCCCTCCAAAACTATATCTCTACACATTCTCGCATGTTACATCTAACAACTATGCAATACAGCACTACTACTACACTCTAACACAATAAATCATGTGTTTTTAGTTTTACTAGATATCATATTGTTACTTAATTATTCAGTTTGCATACATTAAAATTGCCTTTGAAATGTATGGCCTGTATCATCTACCGCGCGGGGAAAATCCCGCCCTTTCCTGTTTAATCGGGTTTGTATAGATGGATCGTGCGAAACAACAAAACTATAGTACGTACCATACAGTACAAGTGAAAGTTCACTGGGCCACCGTGTCGTGTACTACTCCGTCGTAAGAGTGGAGCGCTCGCTTTCATAAATCTTCTAGTCCCTTCCGCCGACATGTGGGACATCAAGCTATCGGGTCCATGTGCCATACCGAAATACAGTGTAGAGCAGCCAGGGTGAAGCACCCTAGTCATGGCGTCGGCGTAGTAATGAGAAATGAGGCGTCAAATGACAAAGCTGCACCTTTCCCATAGTTAAGTTGGATGAATGAAGTAATAATGCTAAAAAAATAAGTTGGAGGGACGAAACAACCATCATTTCACTCGTTGTTGAATCCGCTTCTCCCTCATTTTCTTCAAGTTAACCACGTGTTGCTTCTGTCGTTGTTCTGCCTCATGTGGGATGCGGATCGTCTTGGTAAAGCACTGACACTTGGGACCGCATGTTAGCAAACTGCCAGGACAACGTCCTCTAAAAATAAGAAACCTCCCCCACCATCTGCGCGGCAAAATCACCTCCTTTTTACTAATCTTGAGTCCATAATTTTTTAGATGAATATAATTGAGATTTGTATAGATAGCACACAGGAGCACAACCCAGTGGTACGGTTAAGGGCATCCACAATGTGTAGCCAAATGTGAAAATAGCTTTTGGCATCATGGGAACAATTGTGGACGGTGCTGCCAAAGCCAAAAAGATGGAACCGAAGCTCCCCGATTGATTGATTGAAGGAATAGAAAAATGCAACGTCTCTCCTCTTTCTCCCGTGCTTGGACGCATGTACAGTATAGAGCACTGAGTCTACTCCCCTATCCCTTCTATCACCAATCAAAAATCAGTGAAGTGTCAAATCACAAAGCACAGACGAATCAACCATCATTTCACTCTTCGCTGACTCCGCTTCTCCATCATCTTCTTTGAGAAACCACCTCACTGCACTAAGCTGGACGGACGAAGCTATTGTGTACTAGTAGTAAGAGTACACTTACGCATCCTTTGGTTCAACGGACTTCCTGGAAGCAAATAAGGTGGTTGCCTCGGCTTGCAGGTGGCACTTGCGAATGACTTACCGTGGTCTCCCTCAATGGTGTTCTCCATCGAACACACTTCGCAAAACCACAATGTTCGAGATATCGTCGACGTCACCGCAATGGGAAGGAAGTCAAATATAGTTACTACCTCCATTTTTTGTACACAAGGCTAGTATATCAAAATTACAATTTGCAAAAGGCCACTAACACTAATCGAGGCAAAATTGATGGGGTTTGCCTCGTACTAGCAACCAAAGACATTAATATACCAGGCATGCATGTGGAAGTGAGAAGGTTGGTTTGCATGGCACTGCATTAATCAAGCGATGAGGAGTGAGATGGTTAGCTCTTTTGGCTTTGGAGAAAAAAATACGCATCAATTGACACATAAAACGAGGATTTGTATCGATTAATCCCGTGAAGGAAAACCTCGCTTTTCTTTTTTAACACTAGTACTCCTAGTACGTACGTACTTATCCTGTTTGGGTCTAGGCCTTGCATTGCCATACTTCACCACACATTTTAGCCAAGCTTGCCTAAAGTTTTCAAAATTAAAAGGAGGTACATGATACGTCTCCAATGTATCTATAATTTATGAAGCATTCATGCTATTTTATTATCTGTTTTGAATGATTATGGGCTTTATTATACACTTTTATATTACTTTTGGCACTAACCTATTAACCGGAGGCCCAACCCATATTGCTGTTTTATTGCCTGTTTCAGTATTTCAAGGAAAAGGAATATCAAACGGAGTCCAAACGGAATGAAACCTTCGGCAGCGTGATTTTTTGGAAGAATATGATCCTGGAGACTTGGAGTTCACGTCAGAAGATCCTCGAGGCAGCCACGAGATAGGAGGGCGCGCTCCCACTGTAGGGCGCACCCCTTGTCTCATGGGCCCCTCGAGCACCTCCCGACCAACTTCTTTCGCCTATATAAGCCTACGTACCCTAAAAAATAGAATATCAAGATACATCAGGAGTTCCGCCGCCACAAGCCTCTGTAGCCACCAAAAACCTCCCGGAGTCCGCTCTGGCACCCTTCCGGAGGGGGAACCCATCACCGC
This sequence comes from Triticum aestivum, assembly GCF_018294505.1. Taxonomy (NCBI): domain Eukaryota; kingdom Viridiplantae; phylum Streptophyta; class Magnoliopsida; order Poales; family Poaceae; genus Triticum; species Triticum aestivum. Next base: position 254,611,465 of record NC_057795.1, read on the forward strand.
TGGCCATCTTCATCATCCCGGTGCTATCCATGATGAGGAGGGAGTAGTTCACCCTCGGGGCTGAGGGTATGTACCAGTAGCTATGTGTTTGATATCTCTCTCTCGTGTTCTCTCTATGGCACGATCTTGATGTATCACGAGCTTTGTTATTATAGTTGGATCTTATGATGTTTATCCCCCTCTACTCTCTTGTGATGAATTGAGTTTCCCTCTTGAAGTTATCTTATCAGATTGAGTCTTTGATTTGAGAACACTTGATGTATGTCTTGCCGTGTTTATCTGTGGTGACAATGTGATATCACGTGCCACTTGATGTATGTTTTGGTGACCAACTTCCGGGTTCCGCCCATGAACCTATGCATAGGGGTTGGCACACGTTTTCTTGACTCTCCGGTAGAAACTTTGGGGCACTCTTTGAAGTACTTTGTGTTGGTTGGATGAATATGAGATTGTGTGATGCATATCGTATAATCATGCCCACGGATACTTGAGGTGACAATGGAGTATCTAGGTGACATTAGGGTTTTGGTTGATTTGTGTCTTAATCATGCCCACGGATACTTTTATCATTAGTTACCTTGCTATTTTTATATTTTCAGATTACAAAAACCTATATCTACCACCCATATTGCACTTGTATCACCATCTCTTCGCTGAACTAGTGCACCTATACAATTTACATTTGTATTGGGTGTGTTGGGGACACAAGAGACTCTTTGTTATTTGGTTGCAGGGTTGTTTGAGAGAGACCAAATTCATCCTACGCCTCCTACGGATTGATAAACCTTAGGTCATCCACTTGAGGGAAATTTGCTACTGCCCTACAAACCTGTGCACTTGCAGGCCCAACAACATCTACAAGAAGAAAGTTGTGTAGTTGACATCAAGCTCTTTTCTGGCGCCGTTGCCGGGGAGGCTAGGTAAGCGGCACTCACTCACACCCCGTCAACTAAGCTCTTTTCTGGCGCCGTTGCCGGGGAGGTGAGTGCTTGAAGGTATATCTTTAGATCTTGCAATCGAATCTTTTTGTTTCTTGTTTTATCACTAGTTTAGTTTATAAATAAAACTACAAAAAAATGGAGTTAAGTTTGTCTCATACGCTTCATCTTTTTAATATCTTTCGTGAATATGATGAAAAGGAAAATTGTGCTCAAGTGCTAGAAGAAGAAGTCTATAAAATGTTTGGTACTAAATCTTTGTATGATGAGCATGATTTCAATGTTGTTAGTATGAATTCTTTGAATATCCATGATGCTAATGATATGCAAAGCCACAAGCTTGGGGAAGCTATGTTTGATGAAGATGATATTTTTTGTCCCCCAAGTTTTGATGAGCACTTTTTTTATGATGAAAGCAGGGCTCCTATTTATGATGATTATATTGATGAAAGTGGGTTTGGAAGAGTTTAAACTTTAGGAAGTAGTGATCCCACTATTTTGGAGGATGTTGAATCTTATTGTGATGAACATGAAAGTGGATTTGGAAGAGTGTCAACTTTATTTAGTGATGATTCCACTATTTTGGAAGAGGTTCCAATTGATTATGAGAAAAAAGTTGCTATCTATGATGATTATTTTGATGAGTTGTATGCTATTAAGAATAATTATAACCATGAAACTTGTCATCATGATTTTAGTTTTCAATTGGATTATGCTTCACATGATAGTTATTTTGTTGAGTTTGCTCCCACTACTATTCATGAGAAGGATTTTGCTTATGTGGAGAGTAGTAAATTTTCTATGCTTGTAGATCATGAAAAGAATGATTTAGGTGCTGGTTATATTATTGAATTCATTCATGATGCTACTGAAAATTATATGAGGGAGGAATATGCTTGTAGGAATTGCAATAATGTTAAGTTTCCTCTCTATGTGCTTAAAGTCTTGAAGTTATGCTTGTTTTACCTTCCTATGCTAGTTGATTATTGTTCCCATAAGTTCTTTGCTCACAAAATCCCTCTGCATAGGAAGTGGGTTAGGCTTAAATGTGCTAGTCATATGCTTCATGATGCTCCCGTTATGTTTCAATTCTTATATTTTATGTGAGCATCATTGTCATCATCATGCCTAGCTAGAAAGGCATTAAAGAAAAGCGCTTGTTGGGAGACAACCCAATATTTGTCCTTACTGTTTTTGTGTGTTCACATGATTATACTACTGTAGTAGTCATGTTTTATAGCTTTTGTTTCAATAAAGTGCCAAGTAAGACCTTTAGGATGGCTTTCGGTGATAGTTGTGTTGATCTTGCTGAGAATCGGAAACTTTTGTACCAAGTAAATTAGTATTTTTAATTCACAGAAACGTGATCTTGATCTGATTCTTTTTGATATCGATTGGTACAAAAATGTCTTAGGACTTCCTAATTTGGTAAGATTTTTGGAGTTCCATAAGTATACGCTTGATACAGATTACTACAGACTATTCTGTTTTTGTCAGATTCTGTTTTCTATGTGTTGTTTGCTTATTTTGATGCTTCTATGAGTAGTATCGGAGGGTATGAACCATAGATAAGTTGTAATACAGTAGGTATTACACATTTACGAATTTATAATGAGTTCATTACAGTACCTAAGTGGTGGTTTTATTTTCTTATACTAACGGAGCTTACGAGTTTTCTGTTGAGTTTTGTGTTGTGGAGTTTTCAAGTTTTGCGTAAAGATTCGATGGACTATGGAATAAGGAGTGACAAGAGTCTAAGCTTGGGGATGCCTAAGGCACCCCAAGGTAATATTCAAGGACAACCAAGAGCCTAAGCTTGGGGATGCCCCGGATGGCATCCCCTCTTTCATCTTCGTTCATCGGTAACTTTACTTGGAGCTATATTTTTATTCACCACATGATATGTGTTTTTATATAATATTTTGCATCTTAAGTTTCAATGAAAAATGTCAAGGACAGCCTTTGCCATGCTTATTTTGCTAGTATACATGTTGCTGTTTGAAAACAGAAAGCTTACCGCTGTTGCAAAAATTCCCTAGAAAATTCAGAGAATGATATAATGTTTAAACCTTTTGAATAATGAGCTCTGACAAATTTACTACAGTGGGAATTTTATTTCATAATTTTTGGAGTTAGGGAAGTATTGATACTCTTGCATTCTCTACAGAATGTACTGTTTTGGCAGATTGCTGTTATGGTTGCATTGTTTGCATATGTTTGCTTGTTTAATGATTCTATTTGAGGATAGGAGTATTAAATATGCAGAGGCATTTAGTATGCAATGTTGAATAATAATTGTAGTAATTTGTTACAGTAGAAAATGATAAGGTTTTGCATTGGTTTATACTAACCTATCTCACGAGTTCTTGTTGAGTTTGGTGTGGATGAAGCTTTTGATAGAAAGAGAAACCATAATTATTTAGCTACTCATTGATCTTCACTTATATCTTTTTGGATTAGTTTGTCATCTACTCATGTGCTTCACTTATATCCTATGAGTAAATTGTTGAATGAGTTGATTGTCATAAATCTGAAATTATATATGCCTCATTTGCTTATCCCATGGGGAGTAATGACTTCACGTCTAAGAAGTAGAGGTTGTAAATTTATTGAAGGTTAGCAAGCATTGTATTGGTCATTTTAACAATTCATGAAAGAATATTGAAGGAAGAGAGATTTCACATATAACTATACTATCGTAGACATCTTTTGTAATTGGGAGCACTCATTAAGTATGACATGCTAAAAAGTTGATGTTGGACAAGGAAGACAACGTAATGGGTTATGTTTTCCGACATCTCAGTTAAATTATATTGTCATGGATCATTAAAACATGTTGAGCTTTCCTTTCCCCCTCATGCTAGCCAAATTCCTTGCACCAAGTAGAGATACTACTTGTGCTTCCAAATATCCTTAAAACCAGTTTTACCATGAGAGTCCACCATACCTACCTATGGATTGAGTAAGATCCTTCAAGTAAGTTGTCATCAGTGCAAGCAATAAAAAATGCTCTCTAAATATGTATGATCTTTTGGTGTGAAGAAAATAGCTTTATATGATCTCTTGTTATGGAAGCAATAAAAGCGACGGACTGCATAATAAAGGTCCATATACAAGTGGCAATATAAAGTGACGTTCATTCACATTAAGATGTTGTGCATCCAACCCTAAAAGCGCATGACAACCTCTGCTTCCCTCTGTGAATGGCCTATCTTTTACTTTATGTATTTTACTTTTATGCAAGAGTCAAGGTGATCTTCACCTTTCCCTTTTTCATTTTATCCTTTGGCAAGCACCTCGTGTTGGGAAGATCCTGATATATATATCCAATTGGATGTAAGTTAGCATGAACTATTATTGTTGACATCACCCAAAGGTGCATACGTTGGGAGGCAACACTATAAGCCCCTATCTTTCTCAGTGTCCGATTGAAACTCCATAACCATTAGTATTGCGTCAGTGTTAGCAATTGTAGAAGACTATATGATAGTTGAGTATGTGGAGTTTGCTATTCCTGAAAATAAGATGAATTGCAATTGTTTGATGACTAAGAAGGAAGTTTGCTAGTTTTCAAGAAAGTTTATGGTCTATGCTTTGACATGTGAATTGCTTGTTACTTTATCGTGAGAAGTTTTATGAGATGAACTACTGTTATGACATATAATCATGCTAGAAAAGGTGATTGAAATTATCATTGGTCAAACTTGTGCACCTTCTAGCATTCACACTTCATAAATTCTTTCTTTTATCATTTACCTACTCGAGGATGAGTAGGAATTAAGCTTGGGGATGCTGATACATCTCCAACGTATCTATAATTTATGAAGCATTCATGCTATTTTATTATCTGTTTTGAAAGATTATGGGCTTTATTATACACTTTTATATTACTTTTGGGACTAACCTATTAACCGGAGGCCCAGCCCATATTGTTGTTTTGTTGCATGTTTCAGTATTTCAAGGAAAAGGAATATCAAACGGAGTCCAAACGGAATGAAACCTCCGGCAGCGTGATTTTCTGGAAGAATATGATCCTGGAGACTTGGAGTTCACGTCGGAAGATCCTCGAGGCAGCCACGAGATAGGACAGCGCGCCCCCCACTGTAGGGCACGCCCCCTTGTCTCGTGGGCCCCTCGAGCACCTCCCGACCCACTTCTTTCACCTATATAAGCCTACGTACCCTAAAAGCATCGAATATCAAGATAGATCAGGAGTTCCGCCGCCGCAAGCCTCTGTTGCCACCAAAAACCTCTCGGGAGTCCGTTGTGGCACCCTGCCGGAGGGGGAACCCATCACCGGTGGCCATCTTCATCATCCCGGCGCTATCCATGACGAGGAGGGAGTAGTTCACCCTCGGGGCTGAGGGTATGTACCAGTAGCTGTGTGTTTGATCTCTCTCTCTTGTGTTCTCTCTATGGCACGATCTTGATGTATCGCGAGCTTTGTTATTGTAGTTGGATCTTATGATGTTTATCCCCCTCTACTCTCTTGTGATGAATTGAGTTTCCCTCTTGAAGTTATCTTATCGGATTGAGTCTTTGATTTGAGAACACTTGATGTATGTCTTGCCGTGTTTATCTGTGGTGAAAATGGGATATCACGTGCCACTTGATGTATGTTTTGGTGACCAACTTCCGGGTTCCGCCCATGAACCTATGCATAGGGGTTGGCACACGTTTTCTTGACTCTCCGGTAGAAACTTCGGGGCACTCTTTGAAGTACTTTGTGTTGGTTGGATGAATCTGAGATTGTGTGATGCATATCGTATAATCATGCCCATGGATACTTGAGGTGACAATGGAGTATCTAGGTGACATTAGGGTTTTGGTTGATTTGTGTCTTAAGGTGTTATTCTAGTACGAACTCTTTAATAGATCGATCCGAAAGAATAACTTTGAGGTAGTTTCGTACCCTACCAAAATGTCTTCGTTTGTTCTCCGCTATTGGTGGCTTTGGAGTGACTCTTTGTTGCATGTTGAGGGATTGTTATATGATCTATCTATGTTATTATTGTTGAGAGAACTTGCAGTAGTGAAAGTATGAACCCTAGGCCTTGTTTCTTATCATTGCAATACCGTTTACGCTCACTTTTATCATTAGTTACCTTGCTGTTTTTATATTTTCAGATTACAAAAACCTATATCTACCATCCATATTGCACTTGTATCACCATCTCTTCACTGAACTAGTGCACCTATACAATTTACCATTGTATTGGGTGTGTTGGGGACACAAGAGACTCTTTGTTATTTGGTTGCAGGGTTGTTTGAGAGAGACCATCTTCATCCTACGCCTCCTACGGATTGATAAACCTTAGGTCATCCACTTGAGGGAAATTTGCTACTGTCCTACAAACCTGTGCACTTGCAGGCCCAACAACGTCTACAAGAAGGTTGTGTAGTAGACATCAGTACACTTGCGCAATGCTGTCGCAGTCGCACCGCACCCTCACACGGTCGCTCCTGCACGCCGCGGTTGCACCGCACCCTCACACAGTCGCTCCTACACGCTGCAAACCCAACCAAGGGAACGCACCCTCACTAACACGTGATGTCGCATGTGAAAAAACCAAACTCACCCATCCTACTGCTGACACATAATTTCCGTTCATAGAGTATGTTTATCCAACCGCATGTTGGGGAGGATCCGTACGACCCGTGCGATGGTCTGTTGGAGAAGAAGAAGAGGTGAGGAAGAAGGGTTAGGAGACGTAGGATATTCATCCAACCACCTAAAATGGTAGACTGACCCAAATGATGAAAGTCAGGCGACGTGCATAACAATATATGTTTTTACACAGCAAAAGATCCATAAAACAACAACATAAAGAAAAACTATCACTGCTCGCGGAACGAGACGGCCTCGTCATCTTTGGCTGCCGGTGCGAACCAGCCGTAGCTGCCAACGTGTGCCTCCGCACCGTGGTTGTCCCCGGCCTCCAGCTACTCGTTCACATGGAGTGTGCGGATGCTCTGCGCGAACGATAGCACCGCCCAGTTCAAGTCGAGGACGTCCGGTTCCGCCTGCAGGAGGGACTCGATGGCAGCGGCATCCGTGTGCTCCGTGTCGAGTTGAGCCTCCGCCGCCCGGTTCAAGTCCATGACGCCCGGTTCCACCTGCAGGAGGGCCTCGATGACAGCGGTATCCGCGCTCTCTACATCAAGTTGAGCCTCTGCCGCCCTGTTGAAGTCCAGGACGCCCGGTTCCACCTGCAGGAGGGCCTCGCTGGCAGCGGTATCTGCGCGCTCCTCCTCAAGTTGAGCCTCCGCCGCCTTGTTCAAGTCCAGGACGTCCGGTTCCGCCTGCCGAAGAGCCCCGATGGCAGCGGCATGCGTGTGCTCCATGTCAGGTTGAGCCTCTGCCTCCCTGTCCTCCTTTAGTATCTCTAGGTTAAACCGTTGGTCCGCCTGCACCATGCGGGACTCGAACACCGGCACGAAGTCGACATCCATCGTCTCATACCCATTGGGGGCCTTCTGCACCACGACCTCCTCCATTAACATTGGATCGGCTTCATCATCCTCGTAGCTTGGCTCCAGAGAACTCAGGGATTGGCGTGCCGCAAACCGAGCTTGGGAACGGAGGTTTGTGGCGCCGACCGCCGCCACGATTTCTGCGCGGCGCTCCGGTGTCAGCATCTTGTAGTACGTGATCTTGCGGCGCACCATGGCTTTCCGGTTAACTAGGGGACGCTTGATGCGGGCTAGGGGATCTATTTGACTAAGTCATACCTAGGTTGATGGCTAAAGCTATGGCAAGATATTTGGACCAGCAGATCTAAGTAATGAAATATATGTAAAGCTAATTCAGCGAACAGATTTGAGTGCTAAATTATGGCAGGCTGTTTCAGCAGTCAATGAGGCCGAGCACACAGCCATCAAACTATTGAAAGCCATCGCAGCAACAAAGATCGAGTATAAAATGGTGTAGAGCTATTTCACCTAACAGATTGGCTACTAGACCATGGCAATCTACGTCACAATAAATATATGGCAAGATATTTTGGCAACTAATCGGCCTTAGCATGCCATCTCAGCTAAGCAGATTGAGTGCAGAACAGGGCAAGGAAGCTTCTTAAGTAGAGCATATTGACTGTAAACTACTTCGGCAAATAGTGAGATTAACAGTGCCTATCAGCTAACATTCAGCGCTACACCGACATGCACAGGGCCTCAGTCTAGAATGTGCGTACCATGGGATAAGCTGACTGTCCTGCGTCTCCACACAAACGTCGCCAGCGGTGGCGGCGCTGACCGCCATGCACCTCCACAAGAACGTCGCCAGCGGTGGCGGCGCGACTAGAGGATGGCAGTCTATGAGAGCGTACTATGGGAGCGAGAGGATCGCCGTGCGTACCCTCGACGAACCGCGGCATCGACGAATCGGCGTGGTGGGGAGGGCGGCTTTGGCGGAGCGAATGGAGTGGAGGGGACGGGGGGAGGGGGGTTTGGGGAATATTATTGGCTAGTTGGCCGAAGGGCGGTTGAATTTAGGATTTGGGGGGAATTTTGGGGGGGGGGTTGATTTTTGAGCGGTGGGCAGGGGGAGATTGCCGCATGGTCAGTTTCTCCAAGTGCAGTCCCACATGTCAGTGAAGAGGCAAGCCTAAGCGTGTTCCGTTTGTGTGAGCCGTGTGCAGGACCGAACGTGTGTGTGGTGCAATGCGACCGTGACAGGGGTGTTGTGAGTGTACCACCTTTTTTCCTTTTAAACTAGGTGCTTCGCCCCCTCAAAAAAAACTTGGTGCTTCGCGTGATCCATCGATACTACTACTAGTAATCCAGTAATCCCGACTAAAACGGCGCGGCTGGGTCTTTTCCCACGCGATATGTTGGGAGGTTGGCTTAGTTGCGTTTTTAGGACGAGTAATGCTACACCTACGTGATCCCAGTTACGTAATTAACTTAATGTGAAACGTGTGAGCTATTGATTGTAGATTGGGGGTAGGGAGGGGCCCACCACCATGAAAACCAGGGGAGGAGAGAGAGAGGCAATTTATGTTAACCCTTTCGTAGGTTCCCTTAGATGTAGAAAGATGTGAAATGCGTGAATGTGTAGTGGACGTACTATTGAAGTGCCTAAGATAAATTGTGTATGTATAGACCCTATGTGTTTATTTACTTCGCATGTTAGCTTTGTCTCGGTTCCATAAAAAGAAGAGTTGGTGATGATGGTGTGCCTCTCATCCTGCAATATAGGCCGTCCGATCTATATCTAACGGATAGGAAGGAAACTATGACAATTTACCCGCACTCCTCTCCACATTTTCAGATAAGCCCTTCCCTCATTCATCCTTTTCTCCCACAAGGTCTTGATGTTCCGTGCAACGCATGGGCATCTTGCAAGTACTCCTACAATATACTATATTATTGTGAAAGTTTGTATACACCGACCGAGATTAATGCAAACACGGCAGATTTTCATTACATTTTGAACTTTTATAGGACAGAAAAATAAAAGAAACCTGACCTAACCTATTCTATGGCGGCGACTGACGTCCTCCACCTGCGATCTCTATGTACAGGGGCGGGTTTCAAGACCCGTGAAGTTAAGGTGCAATCTCCGGCGAGGAAGAGTAGAACACGGGATACGGACCGGCCAGTTGGCACACCATGCCCTGCCGCCTCCCATGCCCTACTCATCCTCGGAGGAGCCCCCGACCTCGGCGGTGCTGGACGTTGGACAGCGGCAAGTAGGACACGTGGCTGACGGTGCTCCCGTTGTTGGCCGCCAGCGTGGCCACCACTTGTGCGGTCATGTCCGCGTTCGGCTACGCCGCTATTGCGTCACGAGAGGTGACTTGAGTGAGGGCGGAGACCTCGAGCTTCATCCCCGAAGACAAGCTCTGCCGCAGAGTGTTCGCGCTTGAGGTCATGGCGGATGTGGTGCCAGGTAGGAGGATGATGCGCTATGTTGTGGAGGTTAGCTAGGTGTTGCCGATTTAAGTAGCGCATTCCGGTGAGGCCAAGCGTCCGGATGCGTCATTAAGTCATCGGAGTTGGTTCCTCAGGCACCGAGCCTCTTAATAATGGCATATGGACGGATGGCATGAATGTGGGCAGCTAGCGCCGGCTGGGTACTTACCACGCGACGGCGCGAGGGACGAGGGTTTTTGGTGTGCCAGGGTAGTTAGCTGCGGTCGTGGCAACGTTCCAGATGCCCTTTGCTCACATGCGATCCCCACATGTCATTGATAAAGCAAGACGACCCGACATGGTCTCAGGTCCTGGGGATGTAGTTGGCCACGCTACACCACTCCGCGGACGCGTCGCGGAGCGCCGTGCATCCTCAACGAGCCGGGTGTTGGGGTGTGTTTGGATTGTGGCCAAAGTGCACCTTACCAAAATTTTGGTCATGACCCAAAGATTGGTCTTTGTTTGGATGGTTGCCAGTTTTTGGGCATGCCAATGAACTCTAGCCAACTCTAGTTCATTTTTCTTGCCAATGTCGGCCAAATCATGGGCAACCAAAACCTCAACCAAAATTTTGGCTAGCCAATGCTTTGATGGGGAAACCTTGGGCACAAACCAAACATATGCTTGATATGCTGGTCGTGCCACAGCGGTAACGCCACCCTCGGCACACTGAAACCGACCGTGTCCAGTGACAATGAGTGTGTCACTCACCGCGATCATCGTGTTCAGAGGCGATGCTGGAGCTGCGCCAGGTTGCTGGCCCCCACGACCCAACTTAACGGTTGCCGGTGGCGAGGAGGTCATGGGCCAGCTCCTCCATTGGACTAGTCCGCGCTACATCGTCCCGACAGGTGTGCCCCACATGTCGGTTTCCCTGTTTTCCCGGCCATATTCGAGCGTCAGTGCTCCGTGTTGCGCATTAGGCCTTTCACTATGTAGGCCAAGCGAGACAACTTATTGTTTATTTGAGCCATTCAAGTATAATCATGTGGCGTTTGCTTATTTCTCATTCCTCTCCAACCCTCTTCTCCATCGATCATGCTGCCCTCCGGTCGAGTCCATCCTCCCGCATGCCTCATTTAAACATTTCGCCGAGTATCATTCGCATGTGGGCCTAGATAATGCTTGTATTTCCAATGTTGTAATTTGTCCGACATACATACAAACAAATGGTTCGTTTAAAGTTTCACTTTGCCTCCACTACGTGTCGCTTCGGTCTTAGTTTTGACATCCCATTCGGTTCATGCCCCAACACATGTTGACGAGATCGATTGATGTTGAGAGATCAATTGCATGTCGTGCAAGGAGATAAAGGTTTGGTCTGTTTCTATGATAGAAATGACCCGTGGGGGGGTCTGTGGGGATCAGAGGGAATATATTGTACGTTCATAAGTGAAACGAACGTAGTGTACCCACCCTAGTCCTCTTTCAATCGATCTCCAGAACCCGAGATGAAATCGAGAGAGAACGAGTGGGGGCATGTGTGATACCTAAGGCGGATTCAAAATTTTGAACCGGTGATCATAGCATCCGCAAATCATATATAAAGGGTATTCAATGTTCATTTCATTTTTGAACGTACAATATACTCCCTCCGATCCTTTCTAGTTTACATATAAGTTTTATGTGTAGTCAAAATATCTCTACTTTGATCAAACTTACAGAAAAAAGTATCAACATTCAACAACGCCCAATCAATATTGTAAGATTCATATGTACTCCTAGATTTGAACTCGAGATGGTTTCCAATTTGTTTTCAACCATGTGAATGTGCTTGTTCTTGTGCATGTTCTTCCTACTAGGATTTCGCCACGTATAGCCAGTCCAAAGTAACTTTTTTAAGCTCCCTGTCCAATTGTACTAGTGGGGTGCTGACAACATCTGTACTAGAGTATGCAGTGCTCATAGTAGTACTGCCTCCTTCCATTTATATAGGGCCTATGTGGAGGAGAGAGATGTGAAAAAGTAAGGGGAGTGAGCTCTCATGCAAGAGCCTAACTATATACACATTCCTAGTTAAATGCAATAAATAAGAAGAAAGAGATAGAGAGGAGATGGAAAAAAGTACTAATACAATAGCCAACCTTATATTTTTTGCGGGAAATAGCCAACCTTATAGCCCACACTACTGTATGAGTGCATATAGATGATGGCTATAGATAACATGGCAGTTCCTTATAGCCATCGGCTGGCTATATTATTAACCATGCTCTAATGCATTTTCCAAAACCACATTTGACTATTGACAAGATTAATAGTATATGAGATGTATAATGTGAAAATTATATCATTGAAGCTCCTTTCACATACAAATTTGACCGTATGCTTTGTGTAAGTTGCATGTCATATATTATTACTCTAACATTTGGTCAAAGTTAACCTCGAAAAACGCATTAGGCCCTGTATAGTAAATGGAAGGAGGGAGTAGTAGTGGAAGTGGATCCTTGGACATAGGTATCACTGCCTTACCCTCCCTTTCGATCACTTACTGGCGGACCCCATGCTTGCTAGGCCCCGTTCGGCCACGTCAGGGGATCCTCATCCATAGTATACTCCCTCTGTTTTTATTTACTCGGCATAAAACAGAGGGAGTGGTAGTATAAATGAAGCGGGCGGGGGAGGGGGAGGGACGTCGGTTTGCTCTCAACTGCGGTCCCACAAGCGAGCGAAAATGCAAGATGAAGCATGTTCCATTCGGTGAGCGGCATGGAGAGTCCAGCATGCCGAGGTGCAACGCGAACGCGACAAGAGCGATGTACAGTCAAAACCGGTTGATCGGTCGTCATCGGAACCACTATTCACACCAGAACCTTCGTTGCTCGGCCTACGCCAGCCACTGCCCCAAAACCACACTAATCTCTAGCCCATTCCCCCACCTTTCCTAACATAGCTTTCCGGCGAATTAGCTTTACGTAGCTTCTTCTTTCTTTTTGATTCTCAATACAAGGTTCTCCTTGATGTTCTTGGAGATCTATTTGATGTAATGACTTTTTGCAGTGTGTTTGTTGGGATCCGATGAAGTGCGAGTTTATGATCAGATCTATCCATGCATATTATTTGAGTTTTCTTTGATCTCTTATATGCATGATTGTTATAGCCTCGTATTTCTTCTCCGAATCTTTGGTTTAGTTAGGCCAACTAGATTGATTTTTCTTGCAAAGGAAGAGTTGCTTTGTGATGTGTTCAATCTTACAGTGTCCTCACCCAGTGTCAGAAGGGGTAGCGAGGCACGTGTGTATCATTGCTAGTAAGGATAAAAAGGTATATTCTAAATGAATAGATCTTTCAACATCATGTCATCGTTCTTATTGCATTACTCCGTGTAACACCCCGGTGTAATGATGCTACAGTAACCCCTGGGGTTAAGTTATTCTTTTTGCTAAACAAGTGTTCGATCATAATTGTCTCCTTTCTCTTTTAAATTCCAGTTGAATTCAATTTAATGTTATGAGTGAAATTCAAAATACTCAGACATGAACACAAAAATGTTCATCATGTGCCAAATATTCCACAACTAATATTGGTGGTGAACCAACATTTTTGCAAAAGGTTTAAGTGGCCTAAGCTACTTAAAGCAGTGACCTAAGCAATAAATTAAATGCCCTTTTTGATTTATAAAATTGGCAACTATTCCAAAAGCCACCCAACCTTTTTGAGGCAGTGCACTTTAATTCTTTGAGTTTGTTTTGGCCAGTGGCATAATTTTGCAAAGTCAATTGTGGCAAAAGAAAAATGCAAAAGCTGCTGGAAAAGAAAAACAAAAAAAAGAAAAGGAAAGAAGAAGGGGTGGGAGAGCCCCTGGCCTCCCCTTGGGCTTCGGCCCATCCCAGCAGGCCGGCCCACCTCACCAGCCTGGCCGGCCCAGCTCCCCGAAGCGCGCCCCCTTCCTGTTCCCCTGGTGCGCGCCGCTACAGGGGCACCGTCCCCGCCGAACCACCTCGCCGTCGACGAGGAGGATAAGGTCGACCCCTCCCCTCGACGCCTCGGCCTCCTCCCCAGCTACCCCCACTCACCTCCGCCTCTCCGACTCCCCTCCGGATTCCCCCTCGAGCACTCCCCTCTCTCGGACCCGAGCGCGCTCGCCGCCGTGCCTCGGCTCTCCTCGCGGCCACCGAGCCCCATTCGCCTCGCCATCGAGCCCATCGTCTCCGCCGCCGTCGTCTACCCAGTCCCCGTCCGTGAGCGCGAGCTGGGAGCCACTACGGGGAGCGGATCGAGCAGCCCCCTTTCTCCTCTGTTGCCGGTGACCGCCGTCATCTCCGGCCACCTCTGCGCTCCTAAGCTGTCGCAGGCTTTTCGTAGCCGCCCGGTGAGCTCCTCCCTTCCTCCTTTCCTCTCCTCGCGCCGTGCCTTTCGCCGTAGCCAGCTCGCCCGCAAGCCGAGCTCCGCCGTCCGCCATTGTCGTCGTAGGGCTCGCCACCGAGCTCCTCCGCTCGAGCTAGTAGCTCCGACGAGCTTCTGGAGTGCCGTAGACCCCGCCTAGTTGGTTAGTTTGGCCGCTCGCGCGCTCTAACGCTGAACCCGCTCGCGCCCGTACTCCGGCGCCGTTTCTACTCGTCGCCGGCGCCGTTCCGGTCGTTCCTGGCCCCGGCCGTCGCCTCCATCTTGCGTGTGACGTCGAACCGCGTCGAACGCACCTAGCTACGACCCCAGAAACCCCCTGTGCGCGAAACCCGACCCCCTCTCCCGACGTGCGCCGCCGCGGGAGGCTCGCCGGAGTACTTCCGGCGCCAACGCCGGTGAGGCTGACCTGGCGCTGACGTATGGGGCCCGCTGAGCCACTGACGGGTGGGCCCAGTTGACTCGTTGACTGAGTCAACCCACTGACATGTGGGGCCGAGTCAATAAAATGTTTTAGATAAATAGAAAATGTGTTAATTAAATTGACTAATTAATCTATTCACCAATTAGGCACTGACAATGGGCCCCGCTTGATAATTAGTATTAGATTAGTCCAATTAACACTGTTTAATTAGTCCAGTCACTGACCAGTGGGTCCCACTGGACCCACAGGTCAGGTTTGACCCCAGTCAACCGTCCTGTTGTTTGCTGACATCACCTCTACATCATGCTGACGTCATATTCCATTTCTGTTAATATAAATAATTCCAGAAAATTGTTTAAACTTTAAAAATTCATAGAAAATAAACCGTAACTCTGATGAAAATGTTTTCTATATGAAAGTTGCTCAGAAAAATCCAACGAATCCGAATACGCGGTCCGTTCATCTATCACATGCCCCTAGCATGCTGAACATGGAACTTTCCCCCTCCGGTCATCTGTCTGACACAGGTCCGGAACCGGGAACACCTTCCCGGTTGATTTCCCCCTTCACCTATAACGTCTAGGACCGCGTTAGAGCACGCTTAGCGCTACGTATCGTCATGTCATGCTTAGTGTTACCTCTGTTTGCTATGTATTTACTGTTTCTTCCCCCTCTTCTCTCCGGTAGACCCCGAGGCCGCTGATGCCCCGGTGATCGACTACGTCGTCGACAATGACACCTCCTTGCCAGATCAACCAGGCAAGCCCCCCCCCCTTTGATCATCCCGATATCGCCCATTCCATTCTCTCATGCTTGCATTAGATTTTGCTATTGTTATTGTTTGCTCCTATTCTGATGCATAGCCTCCTTTTGTAACCTGCTTATTGTTACCTTACCGGCTTATCCTAAACTGCTTAGTATAGGTTGGTTAGTGATCCATCAGTGACCCCCACCATGTCCTTGTTGCCCCTGCTTCATCATTGAAGACCCGATCAACGGGATCGAAGACCAGGCCCCGGCACCGCACATCACTTTCCCCTTAGTTGCTCGACACTACTGGGATACTATCGAGTGCCGAGGGTGAGACCTCTACAACACTTCTGATGTTAACCCTGTAGTGTAGCTATTCGGTCGTGGTCATCGAGGGTGATTTCCTCTTTAACCACTTCCGATACGACTCTGTCGTGCAACCCCTCAAGTGTGAACCTCGAGGGTGATTCCTCTACGTTCACCTTGATGATTACATTGAGTGGAACCCACCGAGGGTGATTCCTCTATGTTCACCTTGATGATTACATTGAGTGGAACCCACCGAGGGTGGTTCCTTGGGTTTTCCTCTTGATGTTTGGACACACGGATACTTGGACTTTACAACTGTTACTTGGAAAGTGATGTGGAGACGGGTTGACCTGGAAGGTGCCCGTGAGATAATTACGAGGCGTGGCCGGGCATTCTTAGCCCTTGCCGCAAGTCCTCGAGACGGGGCAACAGGGTCACATCTTTCATGAGTCTCTGCTTGTTACCGCGCGTTCCTAATCCACTACGATTTGGATATTTGATCCGAGGGGCCTCTGGCCTGATAGCACTAACCATCACGTGGGCATAGTATGGGCGTTCTGCGTCGTATACATCAGCCAAAGCTTAATAGACGTCAGCGACTGAGTGGCGCGCGCCGGGTTGGACTGCGCAAGCGCCTGCCTTGTTGAAGGAGGTAGCTAGGTCTGCTCACCGGCCGCGTACGCAACGTGCAGGAGTTTCCGGGGAGATGGCCCATGACCCCTGGGGGCATAGGTTTAGTCCGGCGTGCTGACCTCTCTGTTAAGTCTAGGTCGGGTTGCGGTGTATTGTTTGGCCGAGGCCGGGCATGACCCTGGAAAGTGTGTCCGGCCGGAGTTAAGCGAGCGTGGTGGGTAAGTTGGTGCACCCCTGCAGGGAAGAACTAATCTATGCATAGCCTGTCCTACGGTAACGGACACTTGGAGTTGTATCCCGATCGATACAACTAGAACTGGATACTTGTGATGAGAACTGGATGGAGATGAGGATTTGATTGTGATGATAACTGGATAGTATGGCTCTGGGATTGCTTTCTCGCAGGGAGTCGAGAAAGGATCTCTGGCCGAGGTTGATAACACTACTACCACTTTACTTTATGCTACTCTACTCCCTCCTGTTTGCTGCAAGATGGTGGTTTCCAGAGGATGCTAGTCTTCGATAGGACTAGACCTTCTCTCTATTCTGGCATTTCTGCAGCCCAGTCCACATATACAGCCTTTCTTTGATAATGTTGCATATGTAGTGTAGATCCTTGCTTGCGAGTACTTTGGATGAGTACTCACGGTTGCTTTGCTCCCCCTTTTCCCCCTTCTTTCTTCTTTCTGGTTGTTGCAACCAGATGGTGGAGTCCAGGAGCCAGATGCCACCTTTGACGACTGCTGCTACCCCGAGGGTGCCTACTACCACGTGACGGACGCCGACGACCAAGGGTAGTTAGGAGGCTCCCAGGCAGGAGGCCTTGCCTTTTTGATCGTAGATGCTTTTGTGCTAGCCTTCTTAAGGCAAACTTGTTTAACTCATGTCTGTACTCAGATATTGTTGCTTCCGCTGACTCGTTTGTATTCAAGCTGATGTATTCGAGCCCTCGAGGCCCCTGGCTTGTAATATAAAGCTTGTATTATTTTAATTTGTGTCTAGAGTTGTGTTGTGATATCTTCCCGTGAGTCCTTGATCTTGATCGTACACATTTGTGTGTATGATTAGTGTACGATTGAATTGAGGGCGTTACAAGTTGGTATCAGAGCCGACTGCCTATAGGTAGCCCCCTTTCCTACTCCTTGGCCGAAGTTGAGTCTAGTCGTCCAAAACTGTTTTACTAACTTGGCTGTGTGGCTTACGGGCCCACGTCGCCATATGGGTGGTATTAGGATCTTTTACTCCTCGTCTATACTCTGGGACTCTGAACTCTCTTCTACTCGGGTTAAATGAATTTACTAACATTAGGATCCCGTGACCACATTCACCCCGAAGTTGGATGAAGCCATAGTTATTCCTTAGAATAGCTTTTTGAGTAGTGCACACCCTGTCGTGTTGACTACGGAGTGGAATCCATCGTACCTCCTTCATTATGCATGTTTTCATCATGAATGATCCTTATCTTTGCAAATGATCAATGCTGAACTGCCCCTGTTACATGTTAGCAGGATGGTTAGACCCGCTGGTCGTGGCTGTGGTGCCAACGACCCACCACCGCCTGAATTCTTTACTGGAATGAGGCAACAGTTTGAGTTAACTCGCCAGTTCATGGAAGGAATGATGGCTCAGTTTCCTCGTCCGAACATGAATCAACATCCAACCCGAGTAACTCTGCAGGACTTCATGCGCCTCAACCCAACTATCTACCGCAGCTCAACTCAACCCCTTGATGCTGATGACTGGCTCCGCGACATCACATATGAAATGGAGTCTGCTAGTGTTGCCCCTGCCAGCTATGTCACCTTCGCATCTTTCTTTCTGAAGGGTCTTGCTGCTCAATGGTGGGACAGGCACAGGCGTACCCTACCTGCTGGAACGGTCATTACTTGGCCGGATTTCCAAGCTGCCTTCCGTGCCCGTTTCATTCCTCAGGGAACCATGGACAGGAAGAAGCGAGAGTTCCGCAACCTCACCCAAGGCAACAAGACTGTAGACGCTTATCAATGGGAATTTCTGGACTTGTCGCGTTATGCTGAAGAAGACATTGCAATTGATGCTCGTAAGCAAGAGAAGTTTCGCGATGGACTTCACCCTGATATTAAGCTAGCATTGCTCGTTCATGACTTTGCCGACTTCGCCACCCTGGTGAACAAGGCTATTCAGGTTGAGACTGGTCTTCAGGAACACCAGGGATCCCTCAGGCGTAGCCGTGATGCTGGCCCATCTTCGGGCCCGTCAGCGCAGAAGCGTCGGATATGGATTCCCCACAGCATGTATCGTCCAACTGCACCTGCACCAAGACAGTCCTATGTTGCACCTCGTCTGCCTCCTCAACCGCAGAGGCAGCCCCTTCGGGCTGTACCGCCCCAAGCTTATGCTCCCAATCCCAATGATGATCTGTGCTTCAAGTGTGGCCTTCCAGGTCACCGCTCCAGGAAATGCCCTCAG
The DNA here is from genome assembly GCF_018294505.1 of Triticum aestivum. Classification (NCBI taxonomy): domain Eukaryota; kingdom Viridiplantae; phylum Streptophyta; class Magnoliopsida; order Poales; family Poaceae; genus Triticum; species Triticum aestivum. Next base: position 254,630,224 of record NC_057795.1, read on the forward strand.
AATCAGAATCAGCTGGCTCTGTCTTCAACTGACCGTAACAATCAGCCCCATAACAACAATGCCAGACCTTATGGTCGTGGTCAGGCTAATCATATTGATCTGAATGAAGCTCAAGACCAGCCTGCCACTGTGATGGGTACTCTCCTTGTTAATTCAGTACCAGCTTCTGTTTTGTTTGATTCAGGAGCATCACATTCATTCATGTCAGAAAATTTTGCTTACGCACATGACATTCGATGCGAGCCCATGAACACTCCGATAGTGGTACGCACCCCTGCGGGCCGATGTCAAACTACCATGATTGGTCGCGACGTTCCTGTTGAAATTGAAGGGTTGGAATTCCTTGTTTCTCCCATTATTCTGGAGTTTCCAATATTGACCTCATTCTGGGAATGGAATGGTTGAAAGCGCATACTGCCTCTATCGTTTGCGCTACCAAGGTCGTTCACCTCCTACATCCTTCAGATGAGATTGTAACCTACCATGCTCAGCTTGTTCAAAACGTTGAAGCACGACTTTATGCTTTGAATGCGTTGAACGCGGCACCTCTTGAGGGAATTGAAAAGATTCCAGTCGTTCGCAACTTCCAAGACGTATTTCCAGAAGAACTTCCAGGAATACCCCCTGCCCGGGCTGTCGAGTTCGTCATCGACTTGAAACCAGGCACCGTTCCTATTGCAAAATGACCCTACAAGATACCACCTCATGAACTCCTTGAGCTTAAGGAGGAAATCGACAAATCTCTTCACAAGGGTTTCATTCGTCCAAGTTCCTCTGCTTGGGGAGCACCTTCTCTCTTCGTTAAGAAGAAGGACGGTACGAACCGTTTGGTCCAAGACTATCGTCCTATCAACCAAGCTACAATTCAAAACAAATATCCCCTTCCTCGGATCAATGATCTGTATGATCAACTGGCTGGTTCATCGATATTCTCTAAACTCGACTTGAGGTTGGGTTACCACCAGATCCGTGTTCGTGAAGAGGATATTCCAAAGACCGCATTTGTGACTCGTTATGGTTCTTACGAGTACACCGTCATGTCATTCGGTTTAACCAATGCTCCAGCTACATTCTCTCGTCTAATGAACTATATATTCATGGATTACCTCGACAAGTTCGTCGTAGTCTATCTGGATGATATACTGGTATATTCGAAGAATAAAGAAGAACATGCTGAACATCTTCGTCTTGTTCTGGAGAAGCTTCGAGAGCATCAACTTTATGCCAATTATTCCAAATGTGAATTCTGGTTACCCGAAGTCACCTACCTTGGTCATGTTATCTCCAAGGATGGTATTGCCGTCAACCCAGAGCGCGTTCAGGCTATTCTTGACTGGACCCCTCCAAAGACTGTCAAGCAAGTCAGAAGCTTTCTCGGACTGGCCAGCTATTGTCGCCGCTTTGTCGAGAACTTCTCCAAGATCGCCAAGCCACTGACTAATCTGCTTCACAAAGGCGTTAAGTTCGATTGGACAGACAAATGTCAGGAAAGTTTCCAGGCACTCAAGGATAAACTGACTTCTGCCCCAGTGCTTGCTCCCCCTGATTCTCGCAAGGACTTTGTCATCTATTGTGACGCTTCACGTCAAGGATTAGGCTGTGTTCTAATGCAAGAGCGCAGGGTGATTGCCTATGCCTCCCGTCAAGTGCGTCCTCACGAAGAAAACTACCCGGTTCATGACCTTGAGCTTGCAGCGGTTATCTTTGCATTGAAGCTATGGCGACAATACCTTCTCGGTAATCGTTGTGAGATCTTCACTGATCATCAGAGTCTGAAGTACCTGTTTACTCAGCCAGATATGAACCTCCGTCAGCAGTGATGGATGGAAGCTATTGCTGACTACAACTGCGGTATATCTTATACACCTGGCAAGGCTAATGTAATGGCCGATGCCCTAAGCCGAAAGTCTTATTGCAATAATCACCAGGTCTACAAAGCTCAACCCCGCCTTTATGAAGAGCTATGCAAGCTGAACCTTCAACTAGTTCCACAGGGTTCTCTGAATAACCTTGTTTTGGAACCAACTCTTCTGAAAGCAATCAGGTCTGCTCAAGCCAAAGATGCTCGTGTTGATCTGATGAAAAAGGATCTTGCCTTAGAGAAATCCAGAGATTTCTCACTTGGTGAAGATGGAACCTTATACTTCAGAGATCGCATTGTCGTACCCCGGTTCGAGCTTATGACAGAGAAGGTGATGAAAGAAGCGCATGACACCCCTCTCTCTATTCATCCGGGAAGTACCAAGATGTATCTTGACATCCGTCAGAAGTACTGGTGGTCTAAGATGAAGCAAGACATTGCTCGATATATTGAAGAATGTGACGTTTGTCGTCGCGTCAAAGCAGAACATCAAAAACCGGCTGGACTTCTACAACCGCTTCCGATTCCTGAATGGAAGTGGGATAAGATCCAAATGGACTTCGTCACTGGCCTTCCCAAGTCTCAGAAAGGTAACGATGCTATCTTTGTCGTCATCGACCAATTCTCGAAGGTTGCTCACTTTCTGCCAGTCAAGGAGACTATCACTGCTAGTCAATTGGCAACCTTGTATATCTCCCGAATTGTGTCACTCCACGGCATTCCGAAGGAGATCAGTTCAGACCGCGGCAGTATTTTCACTTCTAAGTTCTGGGATAGTTTCCAAGAGGCAATGGGAACTCATATTACCTGGAGCACTGCTTATCATCCCCAATCCCAAGGCCAAGTCGAGCGAGTCAATCAAATTCTTGAAGACATGCTTCGAGCTTGTGTTATTTCTTTCGGCAAGAAGTGGGAAGAATCTCTCCCTTATGCGGAGTTCTCTTATAACAACAGCTATCAAGCCAGCTTGAAGATGGCACCCTTTGAAGTGCTTTATGGACGTAAGTGCCGAACCCCTCTGAATTGGTCAGAAACTGGGGAACGAGCACTCATTGGTCCGGACATTATTCAACAAGCTGAAGAGCAGGTTCGCATTGTCCGGGATAATCTCAAGGCGGCCCAATCCCGCCAGAAGAGCAACTATGACCGGAAACACTGGGGTTCAACTTATCAACCTGGTGAACAAGCTTATCTGCGTGTCACTCCTTTGAGAGGCACTCATCGGTTCGGAGTCAAGGGAAAGTTAGCTCCTCGCTACATTGGTCCCTTCCGTATTCTCGCCCGTCGTGGACTGGTGGCTTATCAACTGGAGTTGCCACCTCAGTTCTCTCACGTTCATGACGTCTTCCATGTGTCGCAACTTCGTCGATGCTTCAAGGATCCGGAACGTGAAGTGGATCCGGAATTGATTGAAATTCAAGATGATCTCACATACAAGGAGCATCCGATCTGCATTCTTGAAGAAGCTGAACGTCGAACCCGCCAGAAGGTTACTAAGTTCCTCAAGGTGCAATGGTCGAATCATACTAAAGAGGAAGCCACTTGGGAACGCGAAGATAACCTCCGGGCTGAATACCCCGATCTTTTCCCTTCTACCTCTTAATTCTTGGGACGAGAATTTCTTTTAGAGGAGGAGAGTTGTAACACCCCGGTGTAATGATGCTACAGTAACCCCTGGGGTTAAGTTATTCTTTTTGCTAAACAAGTGTTCGATCATAATTGTCTCCTTTCTCTTTTAAATTCCAGTTGAATTCAATTTAATGTTATGAGTGAAATTCAAAATGCTCAGACATGAACACAAAAATGTTCATCATGTGCCAAATATTCCACAACTAATATTGGTGGTGAACCAACATTTTTGCAAAAGGTTTAAGTGGCCTAAGCTACTTAAAGCAGTGACCTAAGCAATAAATTAAATGCCCTTTTTGATTTATAAAATTGGCAACTATTCCAAAAGCCACCCAACCTTTTTGAGGCAGTGCACTTTAATTCTTTGAGTTTGTTTTGTCCAGTGGCATAATTTTGCAAAGTCAATTGTGGCAAAAGAAAAATGCAAAAGCTGCTGGAAAAGAAAAACAAAAAAAAGAAAAGGAAAGAAGGGGTGGGAGAGCCCCTGGCCTCCCCTTGGGCTTCGGCCCATCCCAGCAGGCCGGCCCACCTCACCAGCCTGGCCGGCCCAGCTCCCCGAAGCGCGCCCCCTTCCTGTTCCCCTGGTGCGCGCCGCTACAGGGGCGCCGTCCCCGCCGAACCACCTCGCCGTCGACGAGGAGGATAAGGTCGACCCCTCCCCTCGACGCCTCGGCCTCCTCCCCAGCTACCCCCACTCACCTCCGCCTCTCCCACTCCCCTCCTGGATTCCCCCTCGAGCACTCCCCTCTCTCGGACCCGAGCGCGCTCGCCGCCGTGCCTCGGCTCTCCTCGCGGCCACCGAGCCCCATTCGCCTCGCCATCGAGCCCATCGTCTCTGCCGCCGTCGTCTACCCAGTCCCCGTCCGTGAGCGCGAGCCGGGAGCCACTACGAGGAGCGGATCGAGCAGCCCCCTTTCTCCTCTGTCGCCGGTGACCGCCGTCATCTCCGGCCACCTCTGCGCTCCTAAGCTGTCGCAGGCTTTTCGTAGCCGCCCGGTGAGCTCCTCCCTTCCTCCTTTCCTCTCCTCGCGCCGTGCCTTTCGCCGTAGCCAGCTCGCCCGCAAGCCGAGCTCCGCCGTCCGCCATTGTCGTCGTAGGGCTCGCCACCGAGCTCCTCCGCTCGAGCTAGTAGCTCCGACGAGCTTCTGGAGCGCCGTAGACCCCGCCTAGTTGGTTAGTTTGGCCGCTCGCGCGCTCTAACGCTGAACCCGCTCGCGCCCATACTCCGGCGCCGTTTCTACTCGTCGCCGGCGCCGTTCCGGTCGTTCCTGGCCCCGGCCGTCGCCTCCATCTTGCGTGTGACGTCGAACCGCGTCGAACGCACCTAGCTATGACCCCGGAAACCCCCTGTGCGCGAAACCCGACCCCCTCTCCCGACGTGCGCTGCCGCGGGAGGCTCGCCGGAGTACTTCCGGCACCAACGCCGGTGAGGCTGACCTGGCGCTGACGTATGGGGCCCGCTGAGCCACTGACGGGTGGGCCAAGTTGACTCGTTGACTGAGTCAACCCACTGACATGTGGGGCCGAGTCAATAAAATGTTTTAGATAAATAGAAAATGTGTTAATTAAATTGACAAATTAATCTATTCACCAATTAGGCACTAACAATGGGCCCCGCTTGATAATTAGTATTAGATTAGTCCAATTAACACTGTTTAATTAGTCCAGTCACTGACCAGTGGGTCCCACTGGACCCACAGGTCAGGTTTGACCCCAGTCAACCGTCCTGTTGTTTGCTGACATCACCTCTACATCATGCTGACGTCATATTCCATTTCTGTTAATATAAATAATTCCAGAAAATTGTTTAAACTTTAAAAATTCATAGAAAATAAACCGTAACTCTGATGAAAATGTTTTCTATATGAAAGTTGCTCAGAAAAATCCAACGAATCCGAATACGCGGTCCGTTCATCTATCACATGCCCCTAGCATGCTAAACATGGAACTTTCCCCCTCCGGTCATCTGTCTGACACAGGTCCGGAACCGGGAACACCTTCCCGGTTGATTTCCCCCTTCACCTATAACGTCTAGGACCGCGTTAGAGCACGCTTAGCGCTACGTATCGTCATGTCATTCTTAGTGTTACCTCTGTTTGCTATGTATTTACTGTTTCTTCCCCCTCTTCTCTCCGGTAGACCCCGAGGCCGCTGATGCCCCGGTGATCGACTACGTCGTCGACAATGACACCTCCTTGCCAGATCAACCAGGCAAGCCCCCCCCCCCTTTGATCATCCCGATATCGCCCATTCCATTCTCTCATGCTTGCATTAGATTTTGCTATTGTTATTGTTTGCTCCTATTCTGATGCATAGCCTCCTTTTGTAACCTGCTTATTGTTACCTTACCGGCTTATCCTAAACTGCTTAGTATAGGTTGGTTAGTGATCCATCAGTGACCCCCACCATGTCCTTGTTGCCCCTGCTTCATCATTGAAGACCCGATCAACGGGATCGAAGACCAGGCCCCGGCACCGCACATCACTTTCCCCTTAGTTGCTCGACACTACTGGGATACTATCGAGTGCCGAGGGTGAGACCTCTACAACACTTCTGATGTTAACCCTGTAGTGTAGCTATTCGGTCGTGGTCATCGAGGGTGATTTCCTCTTTAACCACTTCCGATACGACTCTGTCGTGCAACCCCTCAAGTGTGAACCTCGAGGGTGATTCCTCTACGTTCACCTTGATGATTACATTGAGTGGAACCCACCGAGGGTGATTCCTCTACGTTCACCTTGATGATTACATTGAGTGGAACCCACCGAGGGTGCTTCCTTGGGTTTTCCTCTTGATGTTTGGACACACGGATACTTGGACTTTACAACTGTTACTTGGAAAGTGATGTGGAGACGGGTTGACCTGGAAGGTGCCCGTGAGATAATTATGAGGCGTGGCCGGGCATTCTTAGCCCTTGCCGCAAGTCCTCGAGACGGGGCAATAGGGTCACATCTTTCGTGAGTCTCTGCTTGTTACCGCGCGTTCCTAATCCACTACGATTTGGATATTTGATCCGAGGGGCCTCTGGCCTGATAGCACTAACCATCACGTGGGCATAGTATGGGCGTTCTGCATCGTATACATCAGCCAAAGCTTAATAGACGTCAGCGACTGAGTGGCGCGCGCCGGGTTGGACTGCGCAAGCGCCTGCCTTGTTGAAGGAGGTAGCTAGGTCTACTCACCGGCCGCGTACGCAACGTGCAGGAGTTTCCGTGGAGATGGCCCATGACCCCTGGGGGCATAGGTTTAGTCCGGCGTGCTGACCTCTCTGTTAAGTCTAGGTCGGGTTGCGGCGTATTGTTTGGCCGAGGCCGGGCATGACCCTGGAAAGTGTGTCCAGCCGGAGTTAAGCGAGCGTGGTGGGTAAGTTGGTGCACCCCTGCAGGGAAGAACTAATCTATGCATAGCCTGTCCTACGGTAACGGACACTTGGAGTTGTATCCCGATCGATACAACTAGAACTGGATACTTGTGATGAGAACTGGATGGAGATGAGGATTTGATTGTGATGATAACTGGATAGTATGGCTCTGGGATTGCTTTCTCGCAGGGAGTCGAGAAAGGATCTCTGGCCGAGGTTGATAACACTACTACCACTTTACTTTATGCTACTCTACTCCCTCCTGTTTGCTGCAAGATGGTGGTTTCCAGAAGATGCTAGTCTTCGATAGGACTAGACCTTCTCTCTATTTTGGCATTTCTGCAGCCCAGTCCACATATACAGCCTTTCTTTGATAATGTTGCATATGTAGTGTAGATCCTTGCTTGCGAGTACTTTGGATGAGTACTCACGGTTGCTTTGCTCCCCCTTTTCCCCCTTCTTTCTTCTTTCTGGTTGTTGCAACCAGATGGTGGAGTCCAGGAGCCAGATGCCACCTTTGACGACTGCTGCTACCCCGAGGGTGCCTACTACCACGTGACGGACGCCGACGACCAAGGGTAGTTAGGAGGCTCCCAGGCAGGAGGCCTTGCCTTTTCGATCGTAGATGCTTTTGTGCTAGCCTTCTTAAGGCAAACTTGTTTAACTCATGTCTGTACTCAGATATTGTTGCTTCCGCTGACTCGTTTGTATTCAAGCTGATGTATTCGAGCCCTCGAGGCCCCTGGCTTGTAATATAAAGCTTGTATTATTTTAATTTGTGTCTAGAGTTGTGTTGTGATATCTTCCCGTGAGTCCTTGATCTTGATCGTACACATTTGCGTGTATGATTAGTGTACGATTGAATCGAGGGCGTTACACTCCGTTTCTCCATGAACTTAATACACTAGATGCATGCTAGATAGCAGTCGATGTGTGGAGTAATAGTAGTAGATGCAGGAAGGAGTCAGTCTACTAATCTTGGATGTGATGCCTATATACATGATCATTGCCTTGGGTATCGTCATAATTATTTTCTCTTCTATCAGTTGCCCAACACTAATTTTTTTACCCACGTATGCTATTTTCTCGAGAGAAGCCACTAGTGAAATCTATGGCCCCCGGATCTATCTTTTATCATATGGTTTTCAAAACTATTATTCCAAAAACCCAAAAATACCTTGCTCCACTTTTTCTTTGCTTATTTTATTTTGTGTTTTTGCAAGATGTATTTACCAAATCACATACAATTTAATCTATCTTTTTACCATAGATGGATTGACAACCCCTCTTGCACATCGGGTTGCGAGTAGTTGTTCTTTAGGTGCAGGTACCATTTACATAGTGTTGCTTGATTCTCCTACTGGATTGATAACCTTGGTTTCATAATTGAGGAAAATACTTACCGTAGTTGTGCTGCATCATCCCTTCCTCTTTGGGGAAATACCGACGCAGTCTAGCCACGTCAAAAGGATTTCTGGCACCATTGCCGGGGGACATCATCAACATCTATCAGGTTCCTAATCGCAAATCTCATCTACTTGCAATCTACATTATTTGCCATTTGCCTCTCGTTTTCATCTTCCCGACTTCACAAAAATTTGCCTTTTTATTTCCTTTCTTCTTCGTTAGCCTTTTTCTCTTTCGATCATTTGCTTTCGTGTTGTCTTGCTTGCCTATGTTGTCGCTATGGATAGTTCTTCCACTATTGCATGTACCCCCCCATAATGAGGTTCTTAACTTTAAACAACGGGGAAGGGAGAATCTAAAAGATGCTTGGTATAGGATTTGCAATGCTCATAATAGATATATTCGTTAGCAATCTACCGTTGTGTTCTTCGCAGTTTTTATGTGGGCATTGCCACTTGGTATAGATTCATCCTTGATACGATTACCGTTGGAAATTTCTTGATGTGTCCATAATTGGATGCTTTTAATGCTATGTGAGATCTATTGGGTGCACCACCTATCATTATTAATGAAACAATTTTAACTCTTGAGCATGTTATGCAAATATTTGACGCTATTGAAAAAAGATGATCACCGAAGAACGATTGAAATTTTGGATAAAAGGATGCATAGTCTTGCTAATAAAATTGGTTAAAAAGCGGGAGATGTTCTTAAATTGCTAAGGGAAAGGAAACTGTAATTAGCGAAAGAGTAGAAGAAAGTCCCTCTTGTATTGACAAGTTGGAAGACACTTTTTGTAACTTAAGATCGGCCTTTTCTTCTGTTAAAACATTTGAAAAAACTCCCATAAAAATTTCCAAGTCTACACAAGTTACTAAGAACTAGGGTGCCACTTCTAATAGCAACAAGGAAGATCTTAAAATGATTAGTATTCACCCAAGTTTTGTTGAAGTGGTAAAAGGTCCTACCTGCAAGAATGAACTCTTCAATCTTATTCCTATAGTATTGTTATTGTAAATATGCATGCTAAATCCTTGAAGAATTTTGGTTGTATGATTGAGGATTTGGAAACCAAATATGACAATACTTGAATCTATGAATTATGCCTAGGTAGGGGCATAAAACGATAACGCTTGTCGGGAGGCAACCCAATGAATAAAATTTATTTTTACCTTTTTCTTTCTGTTCTTGAGTACTTGCACCATTATGCTATTGTTATGATTGTGTTTTTTATGTTTTAGTTAGTGTTTATGCCAAGTAAAGCCTTTGGGATCATGTTGGGTGATAGTTGCTTTAATCCTGTTGAAAAACAGAAACTTTTACATCCAGTAGCAGAACTAATGTGCTCTGCTGGAGCGACGAAAAATTCTAATTTTTTACAAAAGATTGATATACAAATTTCCTAAGTTTTCACAATTTATCAGGATTTTTGTAGTTACAAAAGTATGGTTAAAGTCTAGATTACTACAGACTATTCTGTTTTTGACAGATTCTGTTTTTGTTGCAGTGTGTGCTTATTTTGATGAATCTATGGATTGTATCGGGGGATATAAGCCATGGTAAAGTTAGAATAAATTAGATATAGTGCAATAATAATATATGAACGGGTTTGAAACAGTACTTAAGGTGGTGATTTGCTTTATTATACTAATGGATCTCACGAAGGTTTTGTTAAGTTCTGTGTGATTGAGGTTTTCAACTTTTGGGTGAGGTCACGATGGACGATGGAATAAGGAGTGAAAAGAGCCTAAGCTTGTGGATTCCCATGGCACCCCAAGTTAATATTCAAAGAGAACCAAGAAACTAAGCTTGCGGATGCCCCGGAATGCATCCCCTCTTTCTTCTAACAACCATCGGTAATTTTACTTGGAGCTATATTTTTATTCGTCAAACTTCATGAGTTTTGCTTGGAGTGTCTTGTGTTATAAGTCTTTGCTAGTTTTGCTTTTTAGTTTGTCATGGTTATCCTTGCTGGACACACCTATTTGAGAGATCCAAAATGATGGTATGATTTGTTAGAATTGCTCTATGTGCTTCACCTAAAAAAATAGCTATGGAATTGCTCTATTGCTTCACTTATATCTTTTTGTGCACTGTGTGCTTAATATTTTTGAAGAAATACTCTCATGCTTCACTTAGATTAATTTTAGAGTTAGCAAATTTTTTAAGAAATACTCTCATGCTTCACTTATATTATTTGAGAGATGAAAATCTTTATGCTCATGTTCTTCACTTAAATTTGTTTGAGCTTGTCAAAAGCAATGGCAATATATGAAATTACTCCCAAAGTGATAGATATTCAAGAGGGATATAATAAAAACTTTCATGAAGATCATTGGACAAAATAAACTTGATTCTTTGTAAGAGTTTGGAGATATCATGATAGTAATATATGAGTCATGTTGGTGAGTAATTATGCTTTAGTAAGAATATTGGTGTTAAGGTTTGTGATTCCCTATACAAGAACGAAAGTCAATACTTATGCAATGAAATTACATCCTACTATGGAGAATTATTCGGTGTTAGTTATGCTTAATGCTCGTTTATGTGAATTTTCGTTTCTTGGTTGGTTGCTTCTCAATCTATTTGCTAGCCTCCATTTATACTAAGTGAGAATACTACTTGTGCATCCAAAATCCTTAAACATAGTTAGGCCATATGAGTCCACTATACCTACCTATATGCTGTATTTACGTGTCGTTCCATGTAAATTTGTATGTGCCATCTCTAATTTTCAAAATGAAATTCCTTTTTGTGTGCCCGTACCGCTCATGAAGTAGCAGGGGGTGGCCAATATTTTTCCATGCTAGATGTGTTACTCTCAAGATGAGTGTGTATTCACTTGTCATTGCATGAGAGTATGGCAGTAATAGGGATGCCCAGTCCCGAAATGAAAAAAATACTTTATGTTGTCAAATAATAAATTCCTTGGAAAGTGTTGGTATGCAAGGTACCCGTTAATACGGCTAGCCATGGATTGTGAATGAATGGTGGAAAAGCAATGAACTTTATTTTATGTTTGGGAACCGCCTATGGTATATCTAGCATGGTAAGTATTGGGAAATACTCGGTCATTTTCTTTTACGGGAAAAGTATGGCTCTCAAAAAAATTATCTCTCAATTTAAGCTTCGAGCTCTGGCACCTCTACAAATCTCTACTTCCCTCTGTGAAGGGCCTATCTATTTACTTTATGCAATTTTTATTTTAAATTTGAGTCTAATAAGCACCAACTAGGGAGCACTATGATCATACTTGTGCATTCGATGTAGCTAATATTCGAGTGTGTTTCGTGAATGGATCAATGATTGAGCATGATGGGCTAGGGATAAACTTTCTTTAGTGTTGATATTTTGAAAGACATGGTTGCTTGTTGATATGCTTGAGTATTGGAGTCTTCATGTCAAATATAGACTATTGCTTTGAACCATCTAATAGTCCAAATGTCCATGCTATAAAAGAGAAGAATATGTAATGAACATGTTAGGCAGCATTCCACATCAAAACTTCTATTTTTATCATTTACCTAATCGAGGACGAGAAGGCATTAAGCTTGGGGATGCTGATAAGTCTCCAACGTATCTGTAATTTTTGGTTGTTCCATGCTATTATATTATCATTCTTGGATGTTTTACCTTCATTTTTAGCAACTTTATATCATTTTTGGGGACTAACCTATTGACATAGTGCCAAGTGCCAGTTATTGTGCTTTGCTTGTTTTTTACTTCACCGAATATCCTTATCAAACAGAGTCCAAACACAGCAAAACTTATTGGAGATTTTTTGGACCAAAAGAAAACTTGGGAGCCAAGGAAGCACCTGGGGGAGGCCCATGGGGCCCAACACCCACCAGGGCACACCGGACGCCCCTGGCACGTCTTGATGGGTGGTGGGGCCCATGGAGGTCTCCTCCACCGCCTCTCGGCTCTATAAATACCCAAATATTCCAGAAACCCTAGGGGGTGATTGAAACACAACTCCAGCCGCCGCAAGTTCCAAAACCACGAGATCCAATCTAGAGGCCCTTTCCGACACTTTGTCGGAGGGAAACACGATCACGAAGGGGTTCACCATCCTCATCGGTGCTCCTCCGATGATGCATGAGTAGTTCACCATACACCAACGGGTCTGTAGCCGGTAGCTAGATGGCTTCTTCTCTCTTTTTGATTCTCAATACAATGTTCTTGGAGATCTATTTGATGTAATGAATTTTTGCGGTGTGTTTGTTGGGTTCCGATGAAGTGCGAGTTTATGATCAGTCCATGAATATTATTTGAGTATTCTTTGATCTCTTATATGCATGATTGTTATAGCCTTATATTTCTCCTCCGTATCTTTGGTTTAGTTAGGCCAACTAGATTGATTTTTCTTGCAATGGGAAGAGATGCTTTGTGACGGGTTCGATCTTATGGTGTCTTCACCCAGTGACAAAAGGGACAGCGAGGCACGTACGTATCATTTCTATTAAGGATAAAAAGATGGGGTGTATTCCTACATGAATAGATCTTGTCTACATTATGTCATCATTCTTATCGCATTACTCTGTTTCTCAAGAGATGTGTGGAGTAATAGTAGTAGGTGCAGGCATGAGTCGATCTACTAATCTTGGACGTGATGCCTATATACATGATCATTGCCGTGGTATCGTCATAATTATTTGTTCTATCAATTGCCCAATAGTAATTTGTTTACCCATTGTATGCTATTTTCTCAAGAGAAGCCACTAGTGAAATCTACGGCCCCTGGGTCTATCTTTTATCATATTGTTTTCAGATCTATTATTCCAAAAACCAAAAAATACCTTGCTGCACTTTCTTTGCTTAGTTTATTTTGTTTTTGCAAGATCTGTTTACCAAATGCCATACAATTTAATCTATCTTTTTACCATAGAGGTATTGACAACCCCTCTCACACGTCAGGTTGCAAGTATTTGTTCTTTGTATGCAAGAACCGTTTACATAAGGTTGCTTGGTTCTCCTATTGGATTGATAACTATGGTTTCATAACTGAGTGAAATTCTTACCGTAGTTGTGCTGCATCATCCTTCCTCTTTGGCGAAATACCAAAGTAGTCTAGCCACGTCAATCACCATGTTCAAATTTGGCATTTTTTTGGGGCTCATTTACCATGTTTAGGTGATTATGTGCCCTTTCTAGGCATTAATGCATAGAATTCAAAGTCAAACAATCAGTGCATGAAAAGGTGGAAAAACGGTCTAGAAAACCATGATCATGGTATTTAGTAAATTCTCATGCCTTTTACAAGGAATGGGCAGAGATTTCAAGGATATGTGTGGCAAGATTCAACCACAAATGTGTCGTTTATTGTTTTTTCAACTATATAAAAATGAAATACATGCTTGAAAAACATGACACCTAGCATGGTGCCATGGTATGGCATCACCATGCCCTGGTAAAAATTTGAGAAGGTTTGGCTTATGTGGTCATGCATGCCCTTCATAAATCGAACCATCACCGAGGAAGTTCCATGGTTTCGAGAGGGAAATCACCAAGATTGAAGGGGAGACCAAATTCCCTTTGTTCTTTGTCCATGAGTTTTTTCTATGATGAACATACACCCTACAAATCACTGTGTTCAAATTTCGCACTTTTCCGGGTTCATTTACTATATTTAGGGGATTATGTGAATTTTCTAGCCATTTAGCGCAGATAAATCCAATCCAGCTACAGCTGCACAGGTGTGATGAGAAGGACGTGGATTGCCGTTTGATCGCTGCGGACCCTACGTGCACACCCATGATCCGTGTGGCTGGGCTTCCGGCCAATCATAATGCAACAAACAATAGGCTCAGCGCACACTGTTTCCGGACGCGATGGAGATGAACCGTGTGTGATAATGACTGGCCAAGATTGTAAGGGAAGCCAAATTTCCTTCGTCGTTTGTCCTTGAGCTCTGAAAAATCACCGCATTGTACGGGTGTCTGCCACTCTGCCCTAGATCTGATGAGCGCATGACCTCGGTTGTGCCGCTGATATGGCTTGATCTTTTACAGTGCAATAACCTCCAAAATCCACCGATAAAAAATACTCCCAATTACATGAGCAGTACGCATAACCTAAAGCAGGGGTGACGATGACCAACGGACAATCCCTCGACACACGAGGAACTTCCCGCTGTAGTAGACGTAACTAGCACGCAACCCGTCGGTGACGACGGACCTCGAGCCAAGTGCAACTTTCACGCAGAAAATTCACACAAAATAAATAACAACTGCAACCAAAGAGGGCCGCTTAATAGTCGATACACATGTTGTCTAAACTGAAGAAAAATAATCTAAACCTCTTTTACATGACGCCTTGTGGCTTTTATAGCCAACTCAAACTTGGCCTAAGGCCCCTCACGCACGCACACCAATATGTCTAGAAACAGGACTCCTTTTACATCTAGGAATTACCATAAAAACAACTAATTTCTAGTATGATGTAGCTTTGATTAGTTAACTACGGTGGACCCAAACCAAGATCACGGAGGGAAAGAAATAGCCGCAACAATATCTTGTACCTCCCCCCCAGCAAACTCCTTTCTCGGCAAATATAAAAACAGAAATGGCAGCCGATGACCCACAAGTATAGGGGATCTATCGTTTTTGATAAGTAAGAGTGTCGAACCCAAAGAGGAGCAGAACGAAATGACAAGCGGTTTTCAATAAGGTTTTCTCTGCAAGCACTGAAATTGTAGGTAACAGATACTTTTGTGATAAGATAATTTGTAACGGGTAACAAGCAATGAAAGTAAATAAAGTGCACCAAGGTGGCCCAATCCTTTTTGTAGCAAAGGACAAGCCTGGACAATTTCTTATAATGAGAAAAGCGCTCCCGAGGACACATGGGAATTATCGTCAAGCTAGTATTCATCACGCTCATATGATTCGCGTTCGGTACTTTGATAATTTGATATGTGGGTGGACCGGTGCTTGGGTACTGCCCTTACTTGGACAAGCATCCCACTTATCATTAACCCCTATTGCAAGCATCCGCAACTACAAAAGAAGTATTAAGGTAAAACCTAACCATAGCATGAAACTAGTGGATCCAAATCAGCCCCTTACGAAGCAACGCATAAACTAGGGTTTGAGCTTCTGTCACTCTAGCAACCCATCATCTACTTATTACTTCCCAATGCCTTCCTCTAGGCCCAAATAATGGTGAAGTGTCATGTAGTCGACGTTCACATAACACCACTAGAGGAGAGACAACATACATCTCTTCAAAATATCGAACGAATACCAAATTCACATGACTACTTATAGCAAGACTTCACCCATGTCCTCAGGAACAAACGTAACTACTCACAAAGCATATTCATGTTCATAATCACAGGAGTGTTAATATGCATTAAGGATCTGAACATATGATCTTCCACCAAGTAAACCAATTAGCATCAACTACAAGGATTAATCAACACTACTAGCAACCCACAGGTACTAATTTGTGGTTTTCATACAAGATTGGATACAAGAGGAACTAGGGTTTTGAGAGGAGATGGTGCTGGTGAAGATGTTGATGGAGATTGACCCCCTCCCGATGAGAGGATCGTTGGTGATGACGATGGTGATGATTTCCCCCTCCCGGAGGGAAGTTTCCCCAGCAGAACAGCTCCGCCGGAGCCCTAGATTGGTTCCGCCTCGTGGCGGCGGAGTTTCGTCTCGTAAGCTTGCTTATGATTTTTTCTAGGGTAAAAGCCTTCATATAGCAGAAGATGGGCACCGGAGGGCCACCAGGGGGCCCAGGAGACAGGGGGGCTTGCCTAGTAGGGGTGGGCGCGCCCCCCACCCTCCTGGCCAGGGTGTGGTCCCCCTCTGGTGTTTTCTTTGCTCAATAATTCTTATTAATTCCAAAATTGACTTCCGTGGAGTTTTAGGATTTTTGGAGCTATGCGGAATAGGTTTCTAATATTTGCTCCTTTTCCAGCCAGAATTCCAGCTGCCGGCATCCCCCCTCTTCATGGTAAACCTTGTAAAATAAGAGAGAATAGCCATAAGTATTGAGACATAATGTGTAATAACAGCCCATAATGCAATAAATATTGATATAAAAGCATGATGCAAAATGGACGTATCAACTCCCCCAAGCTTAGAGCTCGCTTGTCCTCAAGCGGAAGCCGAAATCAAAAAATATGTCCACATGTTTAGAGATAGAGGTGTCGATAAAAGTAAAACACGGACATGAGGGCATCATGATCATTCTTATAATAGCAACATATAAGGATTTTGTCATATGATTTCTTGTTCTCAAGTAACAATCAAGTCAGAATGTCAAGTATGGTTCAAAAACTTCACTGAGAACTAACAAACTATAATCTCAGTCACTGAAGCAATTGCAATTTATCATAACATCAGAAAGAGTCAAGAATAGAGCTTTTCAGTAAGTCCACATACTCAACTATCATATAGTCTTCTACAATTGCTAACACTCACGCAATACTTGTGGTTATGGAGTTTCAATCGGACACTGAGATAGATAGGGGCTTATTGTGTTACCTCCCAACGTATTCACCTTTGGGTGATGTCAACAATAATAGTTCATGCTAACTTACATCCAATTGGATATATATATCAGGATCTTTCCAACACGAGGTGCTTGCCAAAGGATAAAATGAAAAAGGGAAAGGTGAAGATCACCTTGACTCTTGCATAAGGTAAAGACATAAAGTAAAAGATAGGCCCTTCGCAGAGGGACACAGAGGTCATCATGTGCTTTTAGGGTTGGATGCATAAAATCTTAATGCAAATGAACGTCACTTTATATTGCCACTTGTGATATGAACCTTTATTATGCAGTCCGTCGCTTTTATTACTTCCATATCACATGATCGTATAAAGCTTATTCCGTACTAATAAGTCATACATATTTAGAGAGCAATTTTTACTGCTTGCAACATGACAACTTGAAGGATCTTACTCAATCCATAGGTAGGTATGATGGACTCTCATGGAAAAACTGGGTTTAAGGATATTTGGAAGCACAAGTAGTATCTCTACTTGGTGCAAGGAATTTGGCTAGCATGAGGGGGAAAGGCAAGCTCAACATGTTGGGAAGATCAATGACAATATACTTTAAGTGAGATGTGAGAAAACATAAACCATTACATTGTCTTCCTTGTCCAACATCAACTCTTTTAGCATGTCATACTTAATGAGTGCTCACAATCATAAAAGATATCCAAGATAGTATATTTATATGTGAAAACCTCTCTTTCCTTATTACTTCCTATTAATTGCAACGATGACCAAAACTACGTTTGTCAACTCTCAACAACTTTTATGCCTTATACTCTTTATATGTGAAGTCATTACTATCCATAAGATCAATATGAACTCTTTTATTGTTTTTATTCTTTGTACTTTCTCAAGATCATAGCAACATAGCAAAGCCCTTGACTCAACACTAATCTTTATTATAGATAGCTCATGGACTCGATTACATAGAGAGATCACAAAGCAAAATTCAAAACTAATTGATACCAAAACTTCAATCTACTAGATCAAGATATTACTAAAAGGATCGAACTAAGTAAAATGGTAAAGATAGGAGTGTGATGGTGATACGATATGATACCGGGGCACCTCCCCCAAGCTTGGCAGTTGCCAACGGGAGTGCCCATACCCATGTGATTATGTCTCCTTCTTCATAGTTGGTGTTGTGATCTTTTTGGCGATGATGCCCCTCAGGATATGATTCTCCTCCTCGAGCTTACTGACTTGTTGTTTGAGGTCCATATTTTCCTTGTGGAGCTTGCTCGTGACGGCTAAAGCTTCTTGTACCCAAGGATGCTGCATAGCTTCTGCAGAATAAGTGACACTCTTTTTCATATTTTCATAAGAAAGAAAATTAACATTGGAACGGATGACCGACTTTGGAATAGCCAAGCTATGTAGTTCCCCCATCATGAATCCTGCTTGGAAGCGAGAGGTGACTTCTTGGTCTTCCTCCATGGCGTCTATCCTTTTCAAGTCGGCCTCCATCTCATCCTCCGTTGATGGTACAAAGTGATAAGCGTCGCTATTTTCTCCTGGACCTGGTGTCGGGTGAGACACCCGACTCTCCCCGACTGACTCTTGAGAAGACATCTTGCTCTTATTCTGCAACAGGAACAGCTCAAAACAAAAACAGACGATATTTGCATGATACAGTGGTCAAAACCTTCGGGAGATTATATAATGAATTTTTACCGACCAAAATACGTAACGTGCAAGAAAACAGAGTCCGAGAGGCACTCGAGGTGGCCACGAGACAGGGGGGCGCCCAGTAAGGGTGGGCGCGCCCTCCACCCTCGTGGAGGCCTCGTGTCCTTCCGGGATTACTTCTTTCTTCTCAAAATTCTTAAATGTTCCAAAACGGAGCAAAATTGCCATTAGAATTGTTTTGGAGTCGGTTTACTTACCGTACCACATACCTATTCCTTTTCGGAGTCAGAAACGTTCAGGAAAGTGTCCTTTATGTATTCCTCCGGGGTTACGGTTTCAATAATATTGGTTTCAACATTGATAGGATTACCTGAGATATAATGTTTGATTCTTTGACCGTTCACCACCCTCGGACTTGTGCCTTCGAAGTTGTTGATTTTTATGGCACCGGAACGATAGACCTCCTCTATAACATAAGGACCTTCCCATTTAGAGAGAAGTTTTCCTGCAAAAATCTTAAACAAGAATTGAATAGCCACACATAATCACCTACGTTAAACTCACGCTTTTGTATCCTTTTGTCATGCCATCATTTAACTTTTTCTTTGAACAACTTGGCATTCTCGTAGGCCTGAGTTCTCCATTCATCAAGTGAGCTAATGTCAAACAACCTCTTTTCACCGGCAAGTTTAAAGTCATAATTGAGCTCTTTAATAGCCTAATATGCTTTATGTTCAAGTTTAAGAGGTAAGTGACATGCTTTTCCATAAACCATCTTATACGGAGACATACCCATAGGATTTTTATATGCAGTTCTATAGGCCCATAATCCATCATTATGTTTCTTGGACCAATTTTTTCTAGATCTATTGACAGTCTTTTGCAAAATTAATTTGAGCTCTCTATTGCTCAACTCTACTTGACCACTAGACTGTGGGTGATAACGAGATGCAATTCTATGATTAACATCATACTTAGCAAGAATTTTACAGAAAGCACCATGAATAAAATGTGAACCACCATCAGTCATAAGATATCTAGGGACTCCAAACCTCGGAAAAATAACTTCTTTAAGCATCTTAATAGAAGTGTTATGATCAGCACTAATAGTTGGAATAGCTTCTACCCACTTAGTAATGTAATCAACAACAACTAAAAATGTGTGTAACCATTAGAGGCAGGAAAAGGTCCCATATAGTCAGAGCCCCAAACATCAAATGGTTCAATAACAAGAGAATAATTCATAGCCATTTCTTGACGTCTACTAATATTACCAATTCTTTGACATTCATCACAACACAAGACAAACTTACGAGCATCTTTGAAGAGAGTAGGCCAATAAAAACCGGATTGCAATACCTTATGTGCAGTTCTATCTCCAGCGTGGTGTCCTCCATATGGTTCAGAGTGACACTTGCATAGGATCTGTTCCTGTACATGCTCAGGAACACAATGTCTAATAACACCATCTACTCCTTCTTTATAAAGGTGTGGGTCATCCCAGAAGTAATGTCTTAAATCATAAAAGAACTTTTTCTTTTGCTGGTATGTGAAACTAGGTGGTATAAATTTAGCAACAATGTAATTAGCATAATCAGCATACCAAGGAGCAGTACAAGAAGCATTAATGGCCGCTAATTGTTCATCAGGAAAGCTATCATCAATAGGTAGTGGGTCATCAAGAACATTCTCTAACCTAGACAGGTTGTCTGCAACGGGGTTCTCAACTCCCTTTCTATCAATAATATGCAAATCAAATTCTTGGAGCAAGAGAACCCATCTAATGAGTCTAGGCTTAGCATCTTTCTTTTCCATAAGATATTTAATAGCAACATGATTAGTGTGAATAGTAACTTTGGAGTCAACAATATCACGTCTAAATTTATCACATGCAAACACAACTGCTAAGAACTCTTTTTCAGTAGTAGCATAATTTCTATGGGCAATATCAAGAGTTTTACTAGCATACTGGATAACATTCAATTTCTTATCAACTCTTTGCCCTAGAACAACACCTACAGCATAATCACTGGCATCACACATAATTTCAAAGGGTAAATTCCAATCAGGTGGCTGAACAATAGGTGCAGTGATCAAAGCTTTCTTAAGTATTTCAAATGCTTCTACACAATCATCATCAAAGACAAAAGGAATATCTTTTTGCAATAAATTAGTCAGAGGCCTAGAGCTTTTAGAAAAGTCCTTAATGAACCTCCTATACAAACCGGCATGACCAAGGAAACTTCTTATACCTTTTATGTCGTTGGGACATGGCATCTTTTCAATAGCATCAACTTTAGCTTTATCAACTTCAATACCTCTCCCGGAAATCTTATGCCCCAAGACAATGCCTTCATTAACCATAAAGTGGCACTTTTCCCAATTCAAGACGAGACTAGTGTCTTTGCATCTCTGCAAAACTCGATCAAGGTTGCTCAAGCAATCATCAAAAGAGGATCCATAAACGGAGAAATCATCCATGAATACCTCACAAATCTTTTCACATAAGTCAGAGAATATAGCCATCATGCATCTTTGAAAGGTAGCAGGTGCATTACATAAACCAAAAGGCATACGTCTATAAGCAAAAGTACCGAAAGGGCAAGTAAAGGTAGTTTTTGATTGATCCTCCGCTGACACAGGTATTTGAGAGAAACCAGAATAACCAGCTAGAAAGCAGAAATGTGTATGTTTGGGTAGTCTTTCTAACATTTGATCAATAAAAGGTAAGGGGTAATGATCTTTCTTATTAGCTTTATTTAATTTACGGAAATCAATTACCATCCTATAACCTGTAATAATTCTTTGCGGGTTCAATTCATCTTTATCATTAGGAACGACAGTAATACCTCCCTTTTTAGGAACACAATGAACATGACTTACCCATTCACTATCAGCAACGGGATAAATTATACCTGCCTCAAGGAGCTTTAGTATCTCCTTTCTTACCACTTCTTTCATCTTAGGATTTAATCATCGTTGAGGATCTCTAACTGGTTTGGCGTCTTTCTCCACCTTTATTTTGTGTTGGCATAGAGTGGGACTAATGCCCTTAAGATCATCCAGAGTATATCCAATAGCAGCATGGTGCTTCTTCAGAGTTTTCAATAATCTTTCTTCTTCTTTCTCTAAAAGGTTAGCACTAATAATAACATGATATATTTTCTTTTCATCAAGATAAGCATACTTGAGATTATCAGGTAAAGGTTTAAGCTCAAATACGGGATCACCCTTCAGTGGAGTGGGATCCCCTAGGATTTCAACATGCAAGTTGTGTTTTAGAATAGGGCCCTGTTGAAGGAACACTTCATATATTTCCCTTCTTTCATTCATAAACATATCATTTTCATGGTCTAGCAAATATTGTTCTAATGGATCATTAGGAGGTACGGCAATAGAAGCAAGACACATTATCTCATCCTTACTAGGTGATTCTTTATCACGGGGTTGTCTATGAAACTTAGCAAAATTAAACTCATGAGACATATCCCCTAAGCCAATTGTAACAACATCCTTTTTGCAATCAATCCTAGCATTAATAGTATTCAAGAAGGGTTTACCAAAAATAATGGGACAAAAGTCATCTTGTGGGGAACCAAGAACAAGAAAATCAGTAGGATATTTAACCTTCCCACACAAGACTTCAACCTCTCTAACAATCCCAACTGGCTTAATGGTGTCCCTATTGGCAAGCTTAATAGTAACATCAATATCTTCTATTTAAAAAGGTGCAATATCATGCATAATTTCTGTATATAAATCAAAGGGTATTGCACTAGCACTAGCACCCATATCACTTAAGCCATGATAAAAATGATCTCCTATTTTAACAGAAATAATAGGCATGCCTACAACAGGTCTATGTATCTTAGCATCTGGTCTAGCAATATTAGCAGCCTGTTCACAGAAGTAAATAACACGCCCATCTAAATTATCATCCAAGAGATCTTTAACCATAGCAATACTAGGTTCAACTTTGATTTTCTCAGGAGGTGTATAAGTTCTAGTATTACTCTTACAAACAACAGTTGAAGTTCTAGCATGATCCTTCATCCTAACAGGAAAAGGTGGTTTCTCAACATAAGTAGTAGGGACAATAGGATCATTATAAGTGATAGTATTTTCTTCAACTATAATAGGTGCAACTACTTTTACTTCAATGGGAGGATTATATTTAAACCACTTTTCCTTAGGGAGATCAACGTGAGTAGCAAAAGATTCACAAAAAGCAGCTACTATCTCAGAGTCAAGTCCATACTTAGCGCTAAATCCACGAAAAGCATCGGTATCCATAAAATATTTAACACAATCAAACTTAGGTGTTATACCTAACTCCTTACCATCATCGGAACCCCAATCTTCAGAGTTGCGTTTAATTATTTCCAATAAATCCCACTTGAATTCAGTAGTCTTCAGCATATAAGAACCAGCACAGGAAGTATCAAGCATGGTGTGATCATTGAGAGAAAGTCGAGCATAAAAGTTTTGAATAATCATTTCTCTTAAGAGCTCATGATTGGGGCATGAATATAACATTGACTTAAGCCTCCCCCAAGCTTGAGCGATGCTTTCTCCTTTGCAAGGCTAGAAATTATATATGTAATTATGATCACGAGGAACAAGATGCATAGGATAGAACTTCAGGTGAAATTCCAACTTTAATCGCTTATAGTTCCAAGATCCCATATCATCACATAGCCTATACCATGTCAATGCATCTCCCTTCAAAGATAAAGGGAAAACCTTCCTTTTGACAACATCATCAGGAATACCTACAAGCTTAAATAATCCACAAACTTCATCCACAAAGATAAGGTGTAAATCGGGATGCAATGTTCCATCTCCTGCAAAGGGATTAGCTAGCAGTTTCTCTATCATACCCGAAGGAATATCAAAGTAAATATTTTCAGTAGGTTCAGTAGGTTGAGGAGCAACTCTTTGCTCTACTGGTCGGTGTGAAGATACCCCGAACAAGCACCTCAAAGGATTAGTTTCCATAGTAACAAGTGACAGAAAATTTCAGCACATTATATAAATGTTTCCTTACCAAGTTCCATTCACCAAAGGTGCTTCACTCCCTGGCAACGGCGCCAAAAAAGAGTCTTGATGACCCACAAGTATAGGGGATCTATCGTAGTCCTTCCGATAAGTAAGAGTGTTGAACCCAACGAGGAGCAGAAGGAAATGACAAGCGCTTTTCAATAAGGTTTTCTCTGCAAGCACTGAAATTGTAGGTAACAGATAGTTTTGTGATAAGATAATTTGTAACGGGTAACAAGCAATGAAAGGAAATAAAGTGCGGAAAGCTGGGCCTATCCTTTTTGTAGCAAAGGACAAGCCTGGACAATTTCTTATAATGAAAAAAGCGCTCCCGAAGACACATGGGAATTATCGTCAAGCTAGTTTTCATCATGATCATATGATTCACGTTCGGTACTTTGATAATTTGATATGTGGGTGGACAGGTGCTTGGGTATTGCCCTTACTTGCACAAGCATCCCACTTATGACTAACCCCTATTGCAAGCATCCGCAACTACAAAAGCAGTATTAAGGTAAACCTAACCATAGCATGAAACTAGTGGATCCAAATCAGCCCCTTACGAAGCAATGCATAAACTAGGGTTTAAGCTTCTGTCACTCTAGCAACCCATCATCTACTTATTAATTCCCAATGCCTTCCTCTAGGCCCAAATAATGGTGAAGTGTCATGTAGTCGACGTTCACATAACACCACTATGGGAGAGACAACATACATCTCATCAAAATATCGAACGAATACTAAATTCACATGACTACTTATAGAAAGACTTCACCCATGTCCTCAGGAACAAACGTAACTACTCACAAAGCATATTCATGTTTATAATCAGAGGAGTATTAATATGCATTAAGGATCTGAACATATGATCTTCCACCAAGTAAACCAATTAGCATCAACTACAAGGAGTAATCAACACTACTAGCAACCCACAAGTACCAATTTGTGGTTTTGATACAAGATTGGATACAAGAGATGAACTAGGGTTTTTTGAGGAGATGGTGCTGGTGAAGATGTTGATAAAGATTGACCCCCTCCCGATGAGAGGATCGTTGGTAAGGATGATGGTGATGATTTCCCCCTCCCGGAGGGAACTTTCCCCAGCAGAACAGCTCCGCCGAAGCCCTAGATTGGTTCCGCCAAGGTTCCGCCTCGTGGCGGCGGAGTTTCGTCCCGTAAGCTTGCTTATGATTATTTTTCCAGGGTAAAAGCCTTCATATAGGTGAAGATGGGCACCGAAGAGCCACCAGGGGGCCCAGGAGACAGGGGGCGTGCCCAGTAGGGGTGGGCGCGCCCCACCCTCCTGGCCAAGGTGTGGGCCTCCTCTGGTGTTTTCTTCGCTCAATAATTCTTATTAAATCCAAAAATGACTTCCGTGGAGTTTCATGATTTTTGGAGCTGTGCAGAATAGGTTTTCAATATTTGCTCCTTTTCCAGCCAGAATTCCAGCTGCCGGCATTCCCCCTCTTCATGGTAATCCTTGTAAAATAAGAGGGAATTGCCATAAGTATTGAGACATAATGTGTAATAACAGCCCATAATGCAATAAATATTGATATAAAAGCATGATGCACAATGGACGTATCAGTAGCTTCTGATTTTATGCCTCCTATTGAGTGTTGATCCCCCAAGCGAATAAGTTTCTTGGGTGGGCATGATGCCATGCCTTTTTCTTGATGAATCTCCACAGATCACGTGAGGAAGGAAGAATATATCCTTTTCATGTATGTGCCTGTTTTGGACTCCTTGTACATGGATGCGTCCATCAAGATTGATTTTCTCCCGGTCCAAGCCAAATCCATGAAAACTTCTTATTAAACCATCAATTGTATCAGCATGCGTGCATGTTATATTAACCAGTGCATACTTACACTAGTAGAAAAAGGGCCTATTGTCCCGGTTGGTAAGGGCCTTTAGTCCCAGTTGGTGAACCGGGACTAAAGGGTCGGTACTAATGCCTCCCCCCTTTAGTCCCGGTTCAATCCAGAACCGGGACAGAAGGGCCTCCACGTGGCCTGTTCCCTGAGCCCAGGCAGGAGGGCCTTTGGTCCCGGTTGGTGGCACCAACCGGGACCAATAGGCATCCACGCGTCAGCGTTTATGTGGCTGTGGTTTTTGTTTTTTTTTTGAAAGGGGGGGGGGGTTTGGGGGGTTTTGGGGGGTTAATTTAGGTGTTTCATATATTGTGCTATAGCTAGCTAATTAATAGAGAGAAGTGTCCTCTCTTTTGTCCGTGCTTGGTCGACGCTACGTACCATACATACATAAGTATAGAGAGGACTAGCTAGACACGCTAGCTAGCTAGTAAGCAAACAGAAGATCGTCATGAACATATATGCATACGGAGAGAAGTGATATCGACCACCTCTCCTTCTCCGAGAGATTGGTCGAACAAACAAGTTCTCGTATATCTATCCGACACTACCGGCTACATATATACAATAATTATCTTTTACAAATACATAATCTCCTAAAATACGGACGCGTGGTCCACATAGTATTCTCCGTCTTCAGCGATCACGTGGTCAAGAAAGAATGCCACCAATTCCTCTTGAATTGCTCGCATGCGATCTGGTGCTAGGAGTTCATCCCGCATCCGAAACATCTAATTTTAAGAAGGGGGTCAATACATATATATATATATATATGAATGAATGAAACTCAACACAAATGATGGTAATAAAATAAAATTGTGAATATTGTTATTTACGCACTTCATATTGTTTGTCGGAGTAGCCCCGCTCACAGGTCGTGTGGCGGATGGACTCGCAAATGTAGTATCCACAGAAATCATTCCCTTGTTCCTGCCACAACCACTTTACAAGAAATAGAGGTCAATCAAACTGATAATTAGCAAGCATGCTAAATGGTATTGATGAAACTAGCGCTTGAATCACTAGGAGATGCCTGGAATATGCTACTATATAGTACTTACTTTCGGGTGCCTAAATTGCAGCTTCTTCGGTAGTCCCGGAGCTTTTTTGGTGAATTTTCGGGTGCCTAAATAATGTTATCGGGGAGGGGGTATCGGTACCCCCCCTCGTGTCAAAGTTTCTTCTTTCTCCTCTATTCCTTTCTTTCTTCTTCTCCTCTTCCTTTCTTCTTATCCCTCAAGAAAGGAAAATAAGGAAAAGGAAGAAAAGAGGAAGAAGGAAGAAGGAAGAAGAAGAAGAAAAAAAGAAGAAAAAAAAGAGGAGAAGAAGCAAAGAATAGAGGAGAAGAAGAAAAAATAGAAAAAAATTCTATTTTTTCTTCTTCTCATCTATTCTTTTCTTCTTCTCCTCTTCTTTTTCTTCTTTTTTCTTCTTCTTATTTATTTCTCCTCTTCTTCCTATCCCCTCTTCTTCTCCTTTCTTCCTTTTCTTTTTTCCTTTTTCCTCTCATTCTTTTTCTTCTTCTTGTATTGCTTGTTTTTTTTGCATATGACCATTCATACATTTTCTTTGCATATGCTTTGCATATAAACATACATACATATGAACATACATACATACATATAAACATAACATACATACACAAAAAATTCTAAAAATCTGCCTAAAAAAATCTAAAAATCTGCCTAAAAAAATTATATGAAAAAAAGCATACATCATCCATCCATCCATATAATGAACATATACATCATCCATCCATCCATATAATCAACATATGCATATGAAAAAAATTATATGAAAAAAAATTATATGAAGAGGATCGAGGGGACAGGGAGGAAAGGGGGTCGCCGGAGCCGGACCGAACGGGGAGGAGGGGCGGCGTCGAGGCAGGGGCGGTAGTGGGGGCGGGCGCCGGCGACGACATCGACAATGGTGGGGGCGGGCCGGGGCGCAGGGGCGCGGCCGTGCGTGCTCGGGGACGGGGTGGCGGCCGGCATGGGCTCGGGCGCGGGGCAGGGGCACGGGGAGACGGGGATGGCGGCCGGCGGCGGCGACGGCGACGAGGAGCGCGCGAGCGATTTGGGCAGCCTGGCGGCGGGGGCAACTGGCTAGGGAGACGAGGGAGATGTGAAATTTTCACAAGTCCTGATTATATAGCAAGGGCATTAGTCTTGGTTGGTGGCACCAACCGGGACTAATGCCCCCCTTTAGTCCCGGTTGGTGCCACCAACCGGGACTAATGCCCCCCTTTAGTCCCGGTTGGTGCCACCAACCAGGACCAAAGGCCAATTTTCAGCAGCCCAAAGGGCGGAAAGCGGCGGCCTTTGGTCCCGGTTGGTGGCACCAACCGGGACTAAAGAGGGGCATTAGTCCCGGTTGGTGCCACCAACCGGGACCAAAGGCCTTGTGCTGCCCCGCGCCAAATGTTTAGTCCCACCTCGCTAGTTGAGAGGGAGCCGCACCAGTTTATAAGGTGCGGTGCGGCTCCCCTCTCGAGCTCCTCTCTAAAGCAGGCTTTCGGGCCTAACTCTGCCATCTGTGCCTGTGGGCCTACTGGGCCTTCCACGGGCCTGAATCCTGGCCCATAGGGTTTCTAGTCGTATTCAGGCCGTGGGGGCCCAGTAGGTGGCATTTTTTTTGTTTTTTTGTTATATTTGTTGCTTTATTTAGTTTATTTTGGTTTTGGTTTATTTTTCTTTTGGTCTTTTGCTTTATTTTTTAATTCTTTTTGCTTTTAGTTTTAGAAAAATTATAAACTTTCTGTTAGTGCCATTAGTTTTCAAATCTGAAAACTCTTTTTTTGTTTTCTTTGTTGCTTTATTTATTTTATTTTGTTTCTACTTACAACAAAATACTTATTGTTGCTATTTTTATTTTTTTTCAGTTTTTTGTTCTGTTTTCTGCATTATTTAGTTTTTGTTGTTTTTTGCTTTATTTTTTAATTCTTTTTGCTTTTAGTTTTAGAAAAATTATAAACTTTCTGTTAGTGCCATTAGTTTTCAAATTTTTTTGTTTGTTTGTTTTATTTGTTGCTTTATTTAGTTTATTTTGGTTTTGGTTTATTTTTCTTTTGGTCTTTTGCTTTATTTTTTAATTCTTTTTGCTTTTAGTTTTAGAAAAATTATAAACTTTCTGTTAGTGCCATTAGTTTTCAAATCTGAAAACTCTTTTTTTGTTTTGTTTGTTGCTTTATTTATTTTATTTTGTTTCTACTTACAACAAAATACTTATTGTTGCTATTTTTATTTTTTTTCAGTTTTTTGTTCTGTTTTCTGCATTATTTAGTTTTTGTTGTTTTTTGCTTTATTTTTTAATTCTTTTTGCTTTTAGTTTTAGAAAAATTATAAACTCTCTGTTAGTGCCATTAGTTTTCAAATCTGAAAACTCTTTTATTGTTTCCTTTGTTGCTTTATTTATTTTATTTTTTTTCTGCTTACAACAAAATACTTATTGTTGCTATTTTGGTCCCGCTTCATGCCACCAACCGGGACCAATAGTGGTGGGCCAGGAGCCAGGACCATTGGTCCCGGTTCGTCCCACCAATCGGGACCAAAAGGTCCGGACGAACCGGGACCAATGGCCCACGTGGCCCGGCCGGCCCCCTGGGCTCACGAACCGGGGCAAATAGCTCCATTGGTCCCGGTTCTGGATTGAACCGGGACTAATGGGCTAAACTGGACTGGACGAAAGCCCTGTTTTCTACTAGTGTTATACTTGCCGGCGTAACTCGGCCGTAAATATCTTCCAGCATATACATCATTAACAATAATTAATGAAGTAACATTAACTTGATACTAACCAGCGGCTTGTACTTCATCATTGTCGATACTAACAGATACATAGTTGGTCATATCATCCTCTCTCCCTTGAAACAAAACCGTCCTCGGTTTTGAGTCCTCCTCCCGAGTAGTTGCATCCATATTAATTTTGGAGGCTAGTAATTTAGCAGTCTCAACCTTCCTTTGCTTGTCTTCTTCAAACTCCTTCATTTTCTCTTGGAGTTTCTTCACATCAATTGCAGCCTGTACATGGTCTTGCCTCTTACGATCCTCCAAATATTGTTCTGAAGAATATGCTTCAAAGTAAGCCCACTATCCTTGAAACACAACCTTAAATTTCCTCCAAGAATAAGTACCGGATTTATCAATCTGCAGCTCCTTCTTTTTTGTCCAAGATTGACCAAGTATCAAGCTACACGCTTACATATGATACGGAAGAACATCACATAAAACCGAATCACTAAATTCACAAAATCCAAGAGGCACCTCAACTTGATATTTTATTATCACATATTTTCCCTGTCATGCGAGCTTATATGGATCTGGATGCTCTATCACCACTAGCTTCAATGCATCGACCAAATTTTGACTCGCCAAATTTATTTTGGAAGAACGATCTATCATCATGGAGCAAGAAATTTTTCCTACCTTCACCCTATTGTAGATCTGAAACCAAGAAAGGGCACGAGACGGATCCTTCTCACATTGTGACATCTCACCATCAAAGTAGTGCTCTGTCCTCATCGCAGTTGAAGAATATGTACTAATAAATTAGAGGGAAAAAATTGGACCGTAATAAACACAGGAATCTGATACCAACTGATGAGCGCATGACCTCGGTTGTGCCACTGATATGACCCGATCTTTTACGATGCAATAACCTCCAAAATCCACCAATAAAAAATACTCCCAATTACAAGAGCAGTACACGTAACCTGAAGCAGGGGTGACGACGACCAATGAACAATCCCTCGACACACAAGGAAATTCCCGCCATAGTAGATGTAACCAGCGCGCAATTCGTCGGTGACGACAGACCTCGAGCCAAGTGCAACTTTCACGCAGAAAATTCACACAAAATAAATAACAACGACACCCAAAGAGGGCCGCTTAATAGTCGATACACATGTTGTCTGAACCGAAGAAAAATAATCTAAACCTCTTTTACATGACGCCTGGTGGCTTTTATAGCCAACTCAAACTTGGCCTAAGTCCCCTCACGCACGCACACCAATATGTCTAGAAACAGGACTCCTTTTACATATAGGAATTACCATAAAAAACAACTAATTTCTAGTATGATGTAGCTTTGATTGGTTAACTACCGTGGACCCAAACCAAGATCACGGAGGGAAAGAAATAGCCGCAACAACATCTTGTACCTCCCCCAGCAAACTCCTTTCTCGGCAAATATAAAAACAGAATATGGCAACTTCTGA
Source organism: Triticum aestivum (assembly GCF_018294505.1). Taxonomy (NCBI): domain Eukaryota; kingdom Viridiplantae; phylum Streptophyta; class Magnoliopsida; order Poales; family Poaceae; genus Triticum; species Triticum aestivum. Next base: position 254,660,759 of record NC_057795.1, read on the forward strand.
TTTTATGCCTCCAATTGAGCGTTGATCCCCCAAGCGAATAAGTTTCCTGGGTGTGCACGCTGCCATGCCTTTTTCTTGATGAATCTCCACAGCTCGCGTGAGGAAGGAAGAATATATCTTGTGCATGTACGTGCCTGTTTTGGACTCCTTGTACATGGATGCGCCCATCAAGATTGACTTTCTCCTCGTCCAAGCCAAAGCCATGAAATCTTCTTGTTAAACCATCAATTGTATCAGCATGCGTGCATGTTATATTAAACAGCGCATAATTATACTTGCCGGCGTAACTCAACCGTAAATATCTTCCAGCATATACATCATTAACAATAATTAATGAAGTAACGTTAACTTGATCCTGACCAGCGGCTTGTACTTCATCATTGTCGATACTAACAGATACATAGTTGATCAAATCATCCTCTCTCCCTTGAAACAAAACCGTCCTCGGTTTTGAGTCCTCCTCCCGAGTAGTTGCATCAATATTAATTTTGGAGGCTAGTAATTTAGTAGTCTCAACCTTCCTTTGCTTGTCTCCTTCAAACTCCTTCATTTTCTCTTGGAGTTTCTTCACATCAATTGCAGCCTTGGCATGGTCTCGCCTCTTACGATCCTCCAAATATTGTTCTGAAGAATATGCTTCAAAGTAAGCCCACTATCCTTGAAAAACAAACTTAAATTCCCTCCAAGAATAAGTACCGGATTTATCAATCTGCAGCTCCTTTTTTGTCCAAGATTGACCAAGTATCAAGCTACACGCATACATATGGTATGGAAGAACATCACATAAAACCGAATCACTAAATCCACGAAATCCAAGAGGCACCTCAACTTGATGTTTTATTATCACATATTTTCCCTGTCATGCGAGCTTATATGGATATGGATGCTCTATCACCACTAGCTTCAATGCATCGACCAAAGTTTGACTGGCCAAATTTATTTTGGAAGAACGATCTATCATCATGGAGCAAGAAATTTTTCCTACCTTCACCCTATTGTAGATCTGAAATCAAGAAAGGGCACGAGACGGATCCTTCTCACGTTGTGACATCTCACCATCAAAGTAGTGCTCTGTACTCATCACAGTTGAAGAATATGTACTAATAAATTAGAGGGAAAAAATGGACCTTAATAAACCCAGGAATCTAATACCAACTGATGAGCGCGCGACCTCGGTTGTGCCGCTGATATGGCCCGATCTTTTACGATGCAATAACCTCCAAAATACACCAATAAAAAATACTCCCAATTACAAGAGCAGTACGCGTAATCTGAAGCAGGGATGACGACGACCAACGAACAATTCCTCGACACACGAGGAACTTCCCGCCATAGTAGACGTAACCAGCGCGCAACCCGTCGGTGACAACAAACCTCGAGCCAAGTGCAACTTTCACGCAGAAAATTCACACAAAATAAATAACAACGGCACCCAAAGAGGGCCGCTTAATAGTCGATACACATGTTGTGTAAACCGAAGAAAAATAATCTAAACCTCTTTTACATGACGCCTTGTGGCTTTTATAGCCAACTCAAACTTGGCCTAAGGCCCCTCACACACGCACACCAATATGTCTAGAAACAGGACTCCTTTTACATCTAGGAATGACCATAAAAAATTATGAATTTCTAGTATGATGTAGCTTTGATTGGTTAACTACGGTGGACCCAAACCAAGATCACGGAGGGAAAGAAATAGCCGCAACAATATCTTGTACCTCCCCAGCAAACTCCTTTCTCGGCAAATGTAAAAACAGAATATGGCAACTTCTGATTTTATGCCTCCAATTGAGTGTTGATGCCCCAAGCGAATAAGTTTCCTGGGAGTGCATGATGCCATGCCTTTTTCTTAATGAATCTCCACAGCTCGCGTGAGGAAGGAAGAATATATCCTTTGCATGTACGTGCCTGTTTTGGACTCCTTGTACATGGATGCGCCCATCAAGATTGACTTTCTCCTCGTCCAAGCAAAAGCCATGAAAACTTCTTGTTAAACCATCAATTATATCAGCATGCGTGCATGTTATATTAACCAGCGCATACTTATACTTGCCGGCGTAACTCGGCTCGTAAATATCTTCCAGCATATACATTATTAACAATAATTAATGAAGTAATGTTAACTTGATCCTGACCAGCGGCTTGTACTTCATCATTGTCGATACTAATAATTACATAGTTGGTCATACCATCCCCTCTCCCTTGAAACAAAACCGTCCTCGGTTTTGAGTCCTCCTCCCGAGTAGTTGCATCAATATTAAATTTGGAGGCTAGTAATTTAGCAGTCTCAACCTTCCTTTGCTTCTCTTCTTCAAACTCCTTCATTTTCTCTTGGAGTTTCTGCACATCAATTGCAGCCTGTGCATGGTCTCGCCTCTTACGATTCTCCAAATATTGTTCTAAAGAATATGCTTCAAAGTAAGACCACTGTCCTTGAAAAACAAACTTAAATTTCCTCCAAGAATAAGTATCGGATTGATCAATCTGCAGCCCCTTCTTTTTTGTCCAAGATTGACCAAGTATCAAGCTACACGCATACATATGATATGGAAGAACATCACATAAAACCGAATCACTAAATCCACAAAATCCAAGAGGCACCTCAACTTGATGTTTTATTATCACATATTTTCCCTGCCATGCGAGCTTATATGGATCTGGATGCTCTATCATAACTAGCTTTAATGCATTGACCAAAGTTTTCCTCGCCAAATTTATTTTGGAAGAACAATCTATCATCATGGAGCAAGAAAATATTCCTACCTTCACCCTAGTGTAGTTCTGAAAGCAACAAAGGGCACGAGACGGATTCTTCCACATTGTGACATCTCACCATCAAAGTAGTGCTCTGTCCTCATCGTAGTTGAAGAATATGTACTAATAAATTAGAGGGGGAAAATTGCACCATAATAAACCCAGTAATCTGATATCAACTGATGAGCCCACGACCTCGGTTGTGCCGCTGATATGGCCCGATCTTTTATGATGCAATAACCTCCAAAATCCACTTATAAAAAATACCCCCAATTACACGAGCAGTACGCGTATCCTGAAGAAGGGGTGATGACGACCAACGGACAATCCCTCGATACACGAGGAATTTCCCGCCGTAGTAGACGTAACCAGCACGCAACCCGTCGGTGACAAGGGACCTCGAGCCAAGTGCAACTTTCATGCAGAAAATTCACACAAAATAAATAACAACGACACCCAAAGAGGGCCGCTTAATAGTCGATACACATGTTGTCTAAACCGAAGAAAAAAAACCTAAACCTCTTTTACATGACGCCTTGTGGCTTTTATGGCCAACTCAAACTTGGCCTAAGGCCCCTCACGCACGCACACCAATATGTCTAGAAACTGGACTCCTTTTACATCTAGGAATTACCATAAAAAACAACTAATTTCTAATATGATGTAGCTTTGATTGGTTAACTACGGTGGACCCAAACCGAGATCACGGAGGGAAAGAAATAGCCACAACAATATCTTGTACCTCCCCCAGCAAACTCCTTTCTCGGCAAATATAAAAACAGAATATGGCATCTTCTGATTTTATGCCTTCAATTGAGCGTTGATCCCCCAAGCGAATAAGTTTCCTCGGTCTGCACGATGACATGCCTTTTTCTTGATGAATCTCCACAGCTCATGTGAGGAAGGAAGAATATATCCTTTGCATGTACGTGCCTGTTTTGGACTCCTTGTACTTGCATGCGTCCATCAAGATTGATTTTCTCCCGGTCCAAGCCAAAGCCATGAAAACTTCTTGTTAAACAATAAATTGTATCAGCATGCGTGCATGTTATATTAACCAGCGCGTATTTATACTTGCCGGCGTAACTTGGCCGTAAATATGTTCCAGCATATACATCATTAACAATAATTATTGAAGTGACATTAACTTGATCCTGACCAGCGGCTTGTACTTCATCATTGTCGCTACTAAAAGATACATAGTTGGTGATATCAAGATCTCTCCCCAAGCGTTCTTCATGGCATCGCGCAGCACAGTAACTGGTAAGGAAGCGATGGCATCCCACCGCACCGAGTTCCTCACCGCCCGCGACTACACACATGGTAGGGAAGCGATGGCATCCCGCCGCGTCGAGTTCATCACTGCCCGCGGCCACACTAGCACATGGGCAAGAGGCAAAAAGCAGTCAAGAAAAGAGAGTCCCTCCACCGCAAGAAGGAAGAGGCCGCACGCCGTACTGAGGAGAGCTCGGCGAAGATGGAAGCATGGTGGGCTGCTGCCGACAAGGCCGGAAGAGAACGACGTCATCTGGCCAACATGCCCTGAGGCCAGCATGTGAGAAGTAGTTAGTGCGTGTGTCGCCCGTAAGTTTGTATAACTAATTACATCATCTACTAGTACTATATACTAGTTTTAGAGCAAATTACTAGTTGTACTTTAAGTTAGTACTATCTACTACAAAAGTACAATGTCGGTAAGTACATTCTTTGAGGGCTTTGAGCGTTGATTAGCATGTGTTCATTGAAGTTTTATAGCCGTACCCTAGCCCTAAACCCTCCCAAAACATCCACCAGCAGCCACCCGAAACCACCGGAGACTATAGTTGGCCGCAACTGGTTTAGTCCCACCTCGCCACGTGAGTTTGCCGCACACCCACTTAAATAGCCGCACCGATGGATGGCAGCAAGCTTCTCTTTTGTTGCATAAGAGCAATACTGGCTATGTGAGTGAGGCAGGTTGACACTTGATTGCATTTCATAAACCAATGATTGTTCATCGGGTGTCACCTTTGCCTCGTTCGTGTATATTGAATAACCTTGCTACAATGAAAGAGATTTTTAAATTAGGTGTGGCTGGAGATGCTGATAGATATAACAATTATTAGAAGATCACAAAACACACGATTTCTGTGACGTACCCGTGTGCATTTTTTTGCGTTAATGATCCATAAGTTAGTTACCTATGCAATGTTTCCTAATAAAGCAAGCGTACCATTGACCGAAAAAATCAACTACACATGTAGATTTCTTTGGAGATGGTATCCACCAATTTTGTCTTTTCTGGCACACGAGTATTTTTCACGCTTCATATGTGTTGTATGTTTCCCCTGCCGAAGTTTCAAGTTTCATAGCGAAATTTTCATTAGACGTGCGATTTCAGAATTTATTCCAACCACCACCCCCACCCATCAAATTTCTGCAATATCTCCCCGCCCTGCCCCCCACACCCATCTCCCCTGGTAGCTCAAACTGCCGCCGCCACAACCACAACTTCACCCACATCTACGTTCTACCCGAGCATCGTTGATCCAGTCGGGTAACCCACCGGTCCCTATCAGGCCCCGGCTTGATTGCTTAAATGGCGCCTACGAAACGTCCTCATGCCTCCAAATCCCCACCGCCCCTACCTCTAGAGCATCGCCGCGCAAGCCCAACCACATATCACGTGGAGGTCAAGCAGCTGTTGGCGGTCGATGAAGCGATGGCCGCTGTGCGTGTTGACCCAGAGGAACACCTCACCTCCACTGCCGCTGATTTGGTGCAGTCTCTGGCCCATATGAAGTTCCCCAGCGACTACCCCCAGGACTATGATCTGACTAGCTTAATCTTACCAATACCAGTTGCAATGACTATGTTTTGTACGGTTGATGTATTAAGCATGTTCATGCCTTGTTTATTTCATTACTACACATCGTGCTACTCTCTGCAATGAAGATATCACTAGAGATGTTGCCGTTCTATTTCCATTTGCTATTTTGGGTGGATGCTAACCTTATTGTACTTAACATGCCTTTCCATGTACTTACAAAGGGCCATAATGGGTGGTGTGGTTGCTTGCCGACGAGGTTAGCTTCACTCCATGTCTTACAATGTTTTACATCATTTTTGCAATTGCGGTTTAACATGCAAACATTTGTTGGTTGCCTATAGGTACACTTGTCAGCGGCACTAATCCATGATTCGACCCAGAGGAACACATCGCCTCGGTCGCCGCTGACTTGGGGCGGGCTCTAGCCAAGATGAAGTGCCCCAGCAACTACCTCTCAGGACTTACCAGGTATGAACTCACCAGTCCAATCTTACGAATACCAGTTGCAATGGCTTTGTTTTTGTACGGTTGATATATTAAGCATGTTGTAGTAAACATGCCTAACACGTCTTAGCTATTTTCCCTACCTTTTATGGACAACATGCCATTCTCTGCTCTGGCAACACCTGCCATGCGATGTTTAACTTTACCAATTGCATTTTTATCAGTGCCAGTTTCCATGGCTATACTAGGTTGCCTGTAGTTAAACGTGCCTTGTTATTTTTGGTACTGCACACTATGTGTTGTTCAAGTATGAATTGTCCAGCTCAATTTCACCAATAGCAACTACAAACTTACAAAACATGACTTAGGATGATGTTAAGCCTTCGCTGCATAGTATACTCCCTCTGTTTTTATTTACTCGGCATAAAACGGAGGGAGTGGTAGTATAAATGAAGCGGGCGGGGGAGGGGGAGGGACGTCGGTTTGCTCTCAACTGTGCTCCCACAAGCGAGCGAAAACGCAAGACGAAGCGCGTTCCATTCGGTGAGCGGCGTGGAGGGTCCAGCGTGCGGAGGTGCAACGTGAACGCGACAAGAGCGATGTACAGTCAAAACCGGTTGATCGATTGTCATCGGAACCACTATTCACACCAGAACCTTCGCTTCTCGGCCTACGCCAGCCACTGCCCCAAAACCACACTACAAACTTACAAAACATTACTTAGGATGATGTTAAGCCTGTTGTTAACAATTGTATCCATTTTTTAATTTGTCCCTTTGCTACCATGATACTCTCCGCAATGAAGATATACTAGAGATGATGTTGTTTTATTTCCATTTGCTATTTTTGGTGGATGCTAACCCTGTAGTTGTTAACATGCCTTCCCATGTACTTACACAGGGCCATAATAGGCGATGTTGTTGTTTGCCGTCGAGGTTAGCTGCATCCCAGGTCTTACAGTATTTTACATCATTTGTGCTATTGTAGTTTAGCTTCTAACTTTTATGTCGATGTCCAAACCGACAGACCTCGGGGTAGGGGGTCCCGAGCTATGGCTCCAGGATCGTTAGGGAACATGGGACGATGAACACGGTGTTTACCCAGGGTCGGGCCCTCTCGAAGAGGTAATACCCTACGTCCTGCTTGATTGTATTGGATGTATAGTATGATTTACAGAGTAGATCTAGCTCAAGATCAGCATGAGCTAAACCCTAAGGTGATGTGGTGATGAATATAGCTCTCCCCCTAAAGGCTACAACCCTCGGCTTATATAGACACCGGTAGGATTTAGGTTACCGAAGATAGATTACAATAAGGAGAAAAGAGATCCTGCCTATCCTTGACTTGGAGGGCACACCACGGCTTCATAGATCCCCTATCGCTATGCGGATTCACCAATCCAGCCCATATTCAATGGGTCGGCGCCGCGAGGACCCCTTAGTCCATAACTCCCTTAGTAGCCCCAGAACTTGCCTCCAACGTCAAGGCTTGTATCTGGCATCCGCTCACCCAACACAATTCGGCTTTAGAGGCAAGTTCTTCAGTGTGCTTTGTTCATGTTTAGGGCCAAGTAATGTCCGGAATATGAAGCGACAGATTTACTTAACAACAAAGGCAATAACAAAAAACCGTTCGGGTGTAAACAGTGCCTTCATCTGACAACTTTTTCTCTTTCAACGAAGAGTCACATCTGGCCATAACGCCGAGCGGTTAGTATTTCTCGGAGTGTGGCTCGAGGCCCACCCATGTTTGACACGTCTCATCAAGGTGGGGATTGTGCCCCGCCTTTCAGGGGATATGATCAATGATTTTGATTACCCCCCCCCCCCCGCACATATGTTCCGAGCGTATGGGAAATGGAGAAGCCAACGACAAGAAAGAAGGAACTCGTGGCTTGTCAACATCTTATAAAGGGGGAGCTACAATAGTCAGCATCCCACGCCTTCTTCCACCTTCCGCTCATGCAGATCCTCAGAGCTCCAGCGCCCCTTTTTTCTGCTTCCACAGCAAATCCCACCCCGTCTCCTTCAACCATGGCCGGATCCAGCGCTAACGGGAAGTGGGAGGCCTCCAATGTCATCGATAGCTAAATCATAAAGCTGAAGCAGGCCGGCTATTTGTCAACCGACATTGCCCATCCGGCCCCCGAAGAGGGCCAGATCATCTCTATGCCCAAGCCGGGCGAAAGGGTCGTATTCCTCCCTCATTTCCTTAGGGGCTCGGATTTGCTCTGCACCCCTTTGTGAGGGGGTTAATATTATTCTATGGGCTAGATTTTCACGATCTAACCCCCAACTCCCTTCTCCACATCTCGTCCTTTATCATCTTCTGCGATGTCCTCCTTTGAGTCCAACCACACTTCGGCCTATGGCTAAAGGTGTTAAACATCAAGCCCAAGGTAGTTGGCGGCGAACATGCGGACTGCAGCGGGGCCATGATCAGCAAACTAACGCGGGTCCAGTGGCCAGAGGGCCACATAGTCGACACCGTCAAAATGTGGCAAAAGGAATGGTTCTATATCACCGAGTCAAGGGGAGCCGGATGGGCGGCGACTCCCGATTTCAGATCTGGACCCCCTACCAGGCTGGCCTCATGGATCAACAACAGCCGGGACTGGGGGTCCGCTGACGACTTGAAGGCGCTACAGAAGTGCGTCGTCAGCATAATGGAGACCGGCGTGAAGCTACACTACAAAAAAAAGACACATCCGTGACATTTTGGGCCAAACGAATTTTTTTTCTGTCATACATATGACAATTCCATGACGATAATTGTGACCAAACCCGGTATCATCATAGATGTGGTGGGCTCCAACTTCTATGAAAAAAAATCATGACAGAAAATGGGCTTTTCATCCTGGGCGGGCCAGAGACGCAACTGCATGACATTCTTTGGGCCGTCCATGATGGAGAAAATCGTGGTAGAAGTGAGGGGGAGGAAAATTTCGGGGAGTTGCCAGTTACGGTGGGAGGTCAGGGGCTGAGCGATGCGCGTTTCTCTCGTACACGTGCGAGGCGTTGGCTCTAACTGAACCCGAGTGAGGCGTTGGGCTCTAACTGAACCCGAGCGATTGCACTGCAGGCTACGCGTTACTGAACCCGAGCGATCGATCGATGGCTGTTAACTGAACCCGATGGAGCGATTCCTTCGCTGCTGCTGCTAACTAAAGCCGATCGATGTTGCCTCTGGGATGAACAGTGAGCGTCGTGGGGGGGGGGGGGGGGTTGCATGAACAGTGAGCGGTGGCGTTGCCACTGGATGAACAGGACCCCGTGGTGTGGAGGGCTGGATGAACAATAGATGGTGGAGGGGTGGCCGTGGAGGGGTGGTTGAACAGGACCCGATGGTGTGGAGGGCTAGATGAACAGTAGACAGTGGAGGGGTGGTTGAACAGTAGCCGGTGGAGTAACGCGCGGTGGAGGTTGGATGAACAGGAGCCCGTGGAGGCTGGAGGAGGTCGACGGTAGCCCGTGGAGGCTGGAGGAGGTCAACGGTGGAGATCAACAGTATCCCGTGGAGTCCCGTTTTGCAGTACGCCACACCCCTCCCGATGAACAGGACCCTCGTTTCGACCGTAGCTCTCCAACACAAGTCCGTTTCGTCCGTTTTGCGGTACGCCACACCCCTCCCGATCAACATGACCCCCGTTTCGACCGTAGGAGCTCCGTTTCCTCCATTTTGCGGTATGCCACACCCCTCCCGATCAACAGGACCCCCGTTTCAACCATAGGAGGTCCATTTCCTCCGTTTTGCGGTATGCCACACCCCTCCCGATCAATAGGACCCCCGTTTCGACCGTAGGAGGTCCGTTTCCTTGTTGTGCGGTATGCCAGGCCCCTCCCGATCAACAGGATCCCGTTTTGAATGTGGCCGGTCAAACACAAGGACGTTTCCTCTGTTGTGTGGTACGCCAGGCCTCGTTTCCATCGCCTGTTCTGTCCAAGCCCTCCCGATGAACACGAGCACGCATTCTGTTCCGACCCAGCCGGTTGGCTCCCCATGAACATGACGACGATGATGTTTCTCCACTCCGACCCAGCCATGTACGTATGCGCGAGTAGGCATTCGAGAACCTGCCCGTATGTACGTACGTGGTCGTTTTATTTCTTGCACCCTCGCTGCTGTACCTCCCGCTAAAACTCAAGGGACCAGCTTGGCACTGGTTGAATAGTCTGCCCGAAAACTCCATTGGCAGCTGGGAGGACAGGGAAGATGCCTTCCTCGACAACTTCCAAGGTACATATGTTTGACTTCCGGATGCCGATGACTCAAGTCACATAGTCCAACAGCCCGGAGAGTCTGCCAGGAAATTTTGGACCAGGTTCTTAACTAAAAAGAACAAGATCTCGACTGTCCGGATGTCGAAGCCTTAGCGGCCTTTAAACATAGCATCCGTGACGAATGGCTCGCCCGACACCTCGGACAAGAAAAGCCAAAGTCTATGGCAGCCCTCACGATTCTTATGACCTGCTTCTACGCGGACGAGGATAGCTGGCTAGCCCGTAGCAATAACAATGCAAGCGAACCTGACACTTTTGAAGCCAGAAATAACAACGGAAAGTCCCAACACAATAGACACAAACATTGAAACAATAGTGACAATACCAAGGACACGGCGGTCAATGCCGGATTTAGTGGCTCTAAGTCCGGTTAGCGCAAGAAGCCCTATAAAAGAAACAATCCAGGCCCGTCCAGCTTGGACTGCATACTCGATCGTCCATGTCAAATCCACGGCACCCCTGATAAACCAGCCAATCACACCAACAGAGAGTGTTGGGTTTTCAAACAGGCCGGCAAGTTAAATGCCGAGAACAAGGAGAAGGGGTCTCAAAGCAAGGACAATGACGAGGAGCCCCGGCCACCAAACACAGGGGGACAGAAGAAGTCCCCCCCCCCAAGTTAAAATGGTGAACATGATAAACGCTACCCATATCCCCAAGAGGGAGCGCAAGCACGCGCTCAGGGACGTCTACGTGATGGAGCCAATCGCCCCAAAGTTCAACCCATGGTCGTCCTGCCCAAGCACCTTCAATCGCAGGGACCATCCAACCAGTATCCGTCACGGCGGTTCAGCCGCACTGGTACTCGACCCAATCATTGATGGATTCCATCTGACGCGAGTCCTCATGGACGGTGGCAACAGCCTTAACCTGCTCTATCAGGACACAGTGTGCAAAATGGGTATTGATCCCTCAAGGATCAAGCCCACAAAAACCACCTTTAAAGGCATCATTCCAGGTGTAGAGGCCCGCTGTACGGGCTCAATCACACTGGAAGTGGTCTTCGGATCCCCGGACAACTTCCGAAGCGAAGAGTTGATCTTCGATATCGTCCCTTTTCGCAGTGGCTATCACGCACTGCTCGGACGAACCGCGTTCACTCAATTCAATGCGGTGCCACACTATGCTTATCTCAAGCTCAAGATGCCAGGACCACACGGTGTCATAACAGTCAATGGAAAAATGGGACACTCCCTTCGTACCGAGGAGCACACCGCTGCCCTCGCAGACAGAACCTTAATTCGGTGGCCAAGCTCCCAGACACTGTCAAGCGAGTCCAAACTACTCTGCGACAGGACAGTCCAGCTCGTCAAGAGCTCGACTAGCAATTCGGCCTCCATCCCAGTCCCGACCAAACAGCGGCATTCGTACCGCGCGTACATAACTATGCACTCAAAATACCATGTGCATAGACGGAGGCACAGCTAGATTGCGGTCCATAATACGGCTCAACCGCTCCTGGAGCCACATACTTTCACTTTTTCTTTTTCTTTTCAAGTTTATTCTTTTCCCAGGCCTTTCTTGGTGACCTGATTGTCGGACCTATCAAGGGACGGATACACCAAGACGGCAAGAAGCTTTGACGTATAAGGGAATTTTCAGGAGGTCTATTTAAATGACCGGTGTGCCTGTTTTAAGGACCCGCACACAGCTCTCCCTTGGTTGTGGCATGTTAAATAGCCCTTTTTTCTTGTCGCACCATTTGTACAAAATACGCTTTGACGTATTAATCAAACTACAATGGAAAATGGTTTGTGGCCCAATTTTTGCGGCATTAGCCTATTACTTCATTTTTCTTTTTCTTGATATTCTTATTAATTGCACCCGCACACTCTGGTACACCTTAATTCACTAGGGGCTTCATTATGCCCCACAATACGGCAACAAAGTCCGAACACTTTTTTATAGTATAGTTTGGCACCCCGAACTTATAGCATTATCTGCATCGGCTCTGAATCATGTCTTTGGTCAATAGTTGGGTTGCCCGACTCCTGTGCTTACTACCTTACGTTCCGCTATATCGGCTAGGGTAGTAAAGGGAGAACTACTGTGATTGTGTCCTGGTTCATCCGGATGAAGACCTTAGTAGAGAAAGCCAAAAACTGGCTGTCATGATGTGGCGAGAGCCGGTCAGCTGTTTGAGAGGTTACAAATCGTTAGTGATTTTTTCCGCATTATGCGATGAATCGGTTTTTACCCGATCAGGTGTTTACAGCACCCTAAGTTCGGACTTACGAACACCAGGGGCTGCGCCTAAGTTTCTATTGTCACACTCCTATGGCTAAGTGAGGGTGATAAAGCCACATAGTCCGATTGCCTGGTTCTTTGCGCTAAACACCTCCTTTAAGGACCAAAACTTTGGAATAAAGAGTGTTTAGATTCATCCGAAACACCCCTGTACTACCTACATGGGGGCTGAAGCCGACGACTGGCCAACTCTCATATTTAACAAAACGGCCGCATAGGAGGTAAATTTTTTAATAAGCAAGCATTATGTTACATAAACGACACTGTTTCATAATACCGGACAGGATAACATGAATGTATTCATGGAAATATAATATCCTTAGCACACTGCTCCGCCAGAAGGCGGGATCCCTCCATGACATTGTCAAAATACAGCTCGGGCGTGCGGTGCTCCTTGCCCGCGGGTGGTCCTTCGGTCACAAGCTTCCCGGGTCCATCTTCACCCAATGCATCTTGACTTCGGCGAAGGCCATTCACGCGCCTTCGATGCAGACCGACTGCTTGATGGCATCAACCCGAGGGCAGGCATTGACCAGCCGCTTCACGAGCCCGAAGTAACTGTTGGGTATGGCTTCGGCATGCCATAGCCGGATTATTAAATCCGTCATGGCTAGTTCGGCCGCCCTATGCAGTTCGACCAGCTGTTTTAGCTGATCGCTGAAGAGCACCGGATGTTCTGGCGCAAGGTATTGCGACCAAAACAGCTTCTCCATAGAGCTCCCCTCTTCGGCTCGGAAGAACCCGAAGTGTATGAAACGCTGCGTAGCAGATCCGCAAATGCCCCTGGAGAACTCCAAATCCGGGTCAGTAAGAGGAACCTTTTCTTCACATATTTGCTCTGCATAATAAAGGCCTTACCCGCCGCAATTTTTCTGGCCTCCTAGATTTCCTGGAGGGTGCCCTTGGCTTCAACCCAGGCATTGTGTGCGCTTTGGCGGGCCTTGTTAAGTTCGGACTCTTGATCCGTGATGTTGCGCTCCAAGGACTCGCATTTCTTGAAAACGTCTTGGAGCTCCTGCTAGACCTCACTGACCCTTGCCTCGTGCTTTTCACGGGCAGCTTGTTCCTTGGCCGCTCTCTCCTCGGCCTTGGCTAGCGCCTTCTTGAGGGCCTCCACCTCGGTCGCCGCTCCTACAAATCAAATGGCACTATGGTCATTACAAATCATCCATCCTTTCTGATATATAGAAGGTCATTTACATACCTTGTTTATCCTCCAGCTGCTTTTCACGCGGATGAGCTCTTCCTCGGCCCGCTCCAGACTCTGCTTCAGTCCAGAAACCTCAGCAGTATGAGAAGGCACATCCAGTAATGACGCATGCTTGTTCACATTGACTTATCTGGTTAGTCTTGTGTGGAAGTCGTTTGATCCTCTGTCCGGCTTTTCTTTCCGAACACCGGACAGTGTCTCAGGGGCTACTATCTATACTGTGACATTCTTTTTATATAAATTGTGTTGCTTACCTCAAAGCATGTCAGAAGGCTTGTGCAGGCTTTGATCAGTCCGCTCTTCGCGGACTGGATCTTCTCAATCACCGTACCCATAAGGGTCTGATGTTCCTCAACGATGGAAGCGCCTTGCAGCGCTTCTAGCAAATTATCCGATGCCTCTGAATGGACAGAGGTCACCGGTGGAATAGGCACACCTCCTTCTTTTGAAAGAGGCTGCTTGCCTGATTCCGGAGCCGTAGAGGTCTCCGCAATTGTATTCGGATGGGGGCCGAACTGAATGTGGCCCGCATCGCCAGTCTCCATGGGGACTCGCTCCCCCATGTGTACGGCGTCCGAGGTATCGCCCTCTGGCGCCGCCCGGATGGCCTCCTGAAACTCGCCTTGTCCTGGGATCCTCCGAGAGCACACCTCGGTCTCCTCCATGGCCCTGGGAGAGGAGGCCGCCGGAAGGGCCCCGCTGTCCATCGCCTCCGGGTCTAGTGAATCCCCCGATGATGAGGATCGCTCGAGGTTGGACCAAGCCGAACTGCAAATACATGATTCAACACGTTAATACTATGAAGTAGTGAGGCCGAATATATGAATGTGTCCTGGTTTTTGAGTACTCATCATTTAGCCAGGGGCTTGTCCCTGGGGCGCCATTCCGAGTTGCTGTCGGTGGCCGCTGTGGAGTTGTCCGGAAGGGAAGTTTTCCCCTTCTTGGACGCCTCGGCCTCCAGACGCGTGGAGGCCGTCCTTTTCTTTCTTCCCGCCTCAGGGAGGAATGGCGCTCTTCTTCTTCTTCCTCCTCCTCTTCGTCCTCGGCGGCGGAGGAGTGAGTCTCGGTGTCTTCGGACGTCATGTCCGAAGCACCCTTGCGACGGAGACCACTTCTGGTCCCCTTGGCCTTCTTCTTGGCCTTCTTCTCCGGCGCCTGATAAAGCACCGGAACCAGCATCTTCGTCAGAAGCGGGATTTCTGGGTCTTCGGGCAGCGGAGCCGGACAATTAATCTGCCCCGCCTTATCTTTGTCCAACCCTGAGAGAATTAGTTGGGATGCTTAGGCGTCTTCCTCGAGTATGCAAGTAAAGAATACACCTTGAAAACATGAAGAAACTTACCGGACTAGCGGGATGGGCCAAGTCATGCTCGCGGTCCTCGGTCGTAGTCGGCCGCGTCTCGTTGGCCTTGAAGAGCACCTTCCAGATGTCTTCGTGCCTGGTACTGAAGAACTGCAGCAGGGTCTAGTGCATGGCCGGATCGAACTCCCATAAATGGCAAGTCCGGCGTTGCCACGGAAGAATCCAGCGAATAAGCATCACCTAGATCACATTGAAAAGCTTGATGTTCTTGTTTGTCATGCTCTTGATGCGTGTCTGAAGCGGAGTCAGCTTGTTCGGCAAAGACCAGTCCAGGCCCTTCTGATGTAGGGTAGAACCCTAGGAAGGATCTTTTCACACTTGGAGGGGGAAAATGGAGAGAGATCACAAGAACACGAAGATGAACACAAAGGGACAATCACTCCAACAATTCCCAATTACACATCCACTAGAGTAACAACACAAGATCCACAAGTCTCAAACACAATCAAAGGAAAGATACAATGGCAAAGTTCATCCCAAATCCAAAGGAAGAGGGGTCTTGGTGGTAGTCTTCTCCCAATGGAGGTCTTGAAATCCTCAAGGATTCTTCCCTAATGGGGTCTTGATCCTCAAAGAGGGAAGGTAATGGAGCAAAGCTCACCAAGATATCATCCCATACTTTGCTAACCCTAAACATGGCCCTAGGTACGAATTATATAGGCTTGGGGTCAAAGGAGACGAACGGGAGTCGGAGATCCAATCTCAGCCGGCCATCCTGGGAGGCCTGTGCGCACGGGGTATGTTGGGCCCATGCGCACGGGGGTCCCGTGGGCACGGTACAGGCCCGTGCGCACGGGGTGCTCCAGCGTCGGGTTCCTGTGTAGCCCGTGGACACGAGGTCTCTGGGGCCCGGGCGCACGGGGTCACCTGGGACTTGCTGTTTTGCTGCGGTTGCACTCCGTCTTGATCCTCATGGCCTTGGGGTGGTTCTCCTTCTCCTTGGGGATGCTCCTGAGCTCCTTGGTGATGTTAACTTCATACCTAAGGATGCATAGCATATTTTGGTGAGGTAGTATACATGTTCCATTTGTGTCCATATGCAAGTCTAGTAGGAAGGAGTTCACCTCGGTTTCCAAAGCACGTGCTCTAGCTCTTGTCATGGGTCCTTGTGAGGGTGGATGTGTTGATGTAGAGTCCATGGGGATGATGGAAGGATGCTCCGCATCATCTCCCCTCCCTTCGAAAGGATCCGACCTCGGATCAAGATCTTCATCACCATGGAAAGGCGAGAGGTCTTTGATGTTGAAGATGTCGCTCACGTTGTACTTGTCTCGTGGGAGTTCAATCTTGTAGGCGTTGTTGTTGTAGCGTGCTAGCACCTTGAATGGTCCATCGGCTCGAGGTAGTAGTTTGGACTTGCGTTCGTTGGGGAAGCGATCCTTGCGAAGGTGTAGCCACACGAGATCACTTATGTTGAAGATCATGGGTTGTTTGTTGACGTTGAGCTTGGTGGCTAGTCGATGTATGTGGCGCTCGATGATGTTTCTTGTATCTTCATGCATCTTCTTGATGTAGCTTGCTCGTGCACTCGCATCCATGTTGGTGCGCTCTTGTAGAGGGAGAGGTAGAATGTCCAATGGGCACAACGGGTTGAAGCCGTAGACGACCTCGAAGGGGGACTTACCGGTAGTTGAATGTCTTGTGCAGTTGTAGGCGTACTCGGCGATGGGTAGACACACCTCCCACTCCTTGATGTTCTTCTTTATCAACACGCGAAGTAGAGTGGATAGTGTCCGGTTTGTCACCTCCATTTGGCCGTCGGTTTGAGGATGGTATGCGGATGAGAACAATAGCTTGATACCGAGCTTGGCGCATAGAGTCTTCCAAAAGTAACTCAAGAACTTGACGTCGCGGTCGGACACGATTGTCTTTGGTACTCCATGGAGGCGCAAGATTTCCCTACAAAAGAGATTTGCAATATGTGAAGCATCGTCTATCTTGTTGCAAGGAATAAAATGTGCCATCTTAGAAAATCGGTCCACAACAACAAACACGGAATCCTTTCCATTTTGAGTTCGAGGCAAACCAAGTACAAAATCCATACTAATGTCTTCCCAAGGTTGATAAGGAATAGGAAGAGGCATGTAAAGACCATGAGATTGAGCTTTAGACTTAGCTTTGCGACATGTAGAGCATCGGTTGGTGAAGCGTGAGACGTCGCAGAACATATTGGGCCAAAAGTAGTTCTTGGAGAGCGTGGCGAAAGTCTTGTCGCGTCCAAAGTGTCCCATGAGTCCGCCTCCATGAGCCTCTTGCAAAAGGAGCAAACGAAGAGAAGACTCGGGAATGCATAGTTTGTTAGCTCTCATAAGATAACCATCCTTGATGTAATATTGTTCCCAAGATGTATGCATCAAACATTTAGCATAATGAGGTGCAAAAGATGGATCATTAGCATACAAGTCTTTTATGTGCTCAAAGCCAATAACATTCAACTCAAGTTTAGTGACAAGCGTGCATATGCGTGAAAGTGCATCGGCAACTACATTTTCCTTACCCTTAATGTACTTGATCACATACGGGAAAGATTCAATAAATTCACTCCATTTGGCATGACGCTTATTCAACTTAGTTTGTCCTTTTAGGTATTTAAGTGTTTCATGATCGGTATGTATGAAAAACTCATGAGGTCTAAGATAATGTTCCCAAACATGTAGGACACACACTAAAGCATACAATTCTTTGTCATACATGGGATAGTTAAGTTGAGCACCGGAGAGTTTTTCACTAAAGTATGCAATTGCTCGTTTTTCTTGCATTAAAACTCCGCCAATTCCGGTACCACTTGCATCACAATGAACCTCAAATGTTTTGTCAAAGTTGGGCAAAGCAAGAATCGGAGCATGAGTAAGCAAAGACTTGAGCTCATCAAAAGCGGTTGATTGCAAAGATCCCCAAACAAAAGGAGTATTCTTCTTACTCAAAGCATGCAAAGGAGCGGCGATTGTGCTAAAGTTTTTCACAAAGCGGCGATAAAATCCTGGAAGACCAAGAAAACTTCTTACTTGTTGCAAATTGGTGGGTTGGGGCCAAGTTTTAATTGCTTCAATTTTAGTTTCATCAACATGGACACCCTTGGAAGAGATAACAAAACCCAAGAAAACCACTTTGTCAACACCAAATGTGCACTTTTTCATGTTGGTATAAAGACTTTCCTTGCGGAGTGTTTGTAAAACAATCCTAACATGATCAAGATGCTCTTTCATGGTTTTGCTAAACACAAGAATATCATCGAAGTAAACCACAACAAAGATTCCAATGTAAGGTCGAAGTACATGATGCATGAGACGCACAAAAGTACCGGGAGCCTCCGATAAACCCATAGGCATCACTAACCACTCATATAAGCCAAATTTTGTTTTGAAAGCAGTTTTCCATTCATCACCTTCTTGTATGCAGATTTGATAATAGCCACTTTTAAGATCAGTTTTTGAGAAAAAGTTGGCTCCACTAAGTTCATCAAGCATATCATCTAAGCGAGGAATGGGATGCCTATAGCGAATGGTGATAGCATTTATGGGTCTACAATCGGAACATAGGCGGAAACTTCCATCGGGCTTAGGCACAAGTATAACGGGAACCGCACAAGGGCTTAAGCTTTCACGTACATGACCGTTGTCGATTAGTTGTTGTACTTGCCGTTGAATCTCCTTGGTTTCTTCGGGATTGACACGGTATGGAGCTTTGTTTGGAAGTGGTGCTCCGGGGATGAGGTCGATTCGATGCTCAATGCCTCGTAGTGGAGGTAGACCCAGAGGTAGCTCATCGGGGAAAACATCGTGGAATTCCTGCAAAAGAGATTGAAACACTAAAGGTAGCTCGTGAGAAGTGTTAGTTGTTGGCTCTCCATCCTTGCACACAAGGACAAAGTGCATCACACTCGATGGGTTCTCACACACTTCTCTCATCTCACTTTTGGTGGCAAATAGGATGAGGTTTTTCTCTCTAGGCGAAGAGGCGCTCAAGTTTGGCTTGTGGCTCTCACTCACTTTTGGTGGGTCACTTTCTCACTCTTCTCTCCATGGTGGGTGGCTTGCTTGTCGGCTATCACTTGACTAGGAGACATAGGTCGTAGCACATACTCCTTTCCCTTTCATCTTGAAGCTATAGTGATTGGTACGCCCATTGTGGATGACACCACGGTCGAATTGCCATGGTCGACCAAGAAGGAGGTGGCAAACGGTCATTGGGACCACATCACACTCCAAAGTGTCCTCATATGCACCGATTTTGAAGGAGACTTGGACCGTATGCTCAACTCGTATAGTGCCGGAGTCACTTAGCCATTGAACCTTGTAGGGGTGCGGGTGCTTCCTCTTGACCAATTGAAGCTTTGAACATAGTTCTTCACTTGCCAAGTTGTGGCAACTACCTCCATCGATGATGACCTTGACTGACCTTCCATTGATGCCGGCTTTAGTGTGGAAGATGTGGCATCATTGGTCTTCTTCTTGTTGATGTTGAAGTGTCAAGACTTTGGAAACAATGAGAGCGGGGCTCGTATCCTCATCGCAAAAGACTTGATCATCTTCATCCTCGTTCACGGCGCCGGTGCATGGCCACTTGCTCAATAGCTTCTAGTTCATCTTCACTCATTGAGTCGTAGGTGCCATCGTCATTGAGGATCATGGTGCGCTTGTTGGTGCATTGGAAGGACTTGTGGCCTCGGCCGCCGCAAGTGAAACACTTGAAGGAGCTTGTCTTGACGGTCTCATCGGTCGGAGTAGAGGAAGAAGCACGCGGCTTGTAGTTGCTTGTAGTAGGAGGAAGGCGACTTGAACTTGACGAAGGATTCTTGTATGATGTCTTGTCGTTGTTGCTTGGAGAAGGCTTGGTTGACGTAGATGTTGGAGGAGTTGTTGAAGCTTGATTGTTGGAGAAGCCGTATGTCTTGGAGGAGTACTTGGCGTACTTGAAATCATCTTGTACTTGACGTTCCGCCTTGGTCGCTTGATGTACTAGCTCGATGAGGTTGGAATAGGGTTGGAAGTCGGCGATCTTCTTGATGGGGTGATTGAGTCCATTCAAGAATCGTGCCATTGTTTGCTCATCATCTTCCTTGACATTGGCTCGAATCATGGCTATTTCCATTTCCTTGTAGTATTCTTCAACACTCTTTGTTCCTTGCTTGAGGAGTTGTAGCTTCTTGAAGAGATCACGGTTGTAGTAGGTGGGCACAAATCGTGCTCTCATGACATCCTTCATTTGATCCCAAGTGGTGATTGGAGGGTCACCTCTTGCTTCTCGGCGCTCAAGGATTTGTTCCCACCATATGAGCACATAGTCTTGGAACTCAAGTGATGCCATTGCGATCTTCTTCTCTTCCTCATAGTTGTGCAAACGAAAGATTTTGTCGACCTTCAATGCCCATGAGAGATATTCTTCCGGATCATTGCTTCCATTGAACTTGGGCATTGTGAATTTGAGTTTTCCATATCGTTGCTCTTCATCTTGATAGCGGTTGCGGTAGCGCTCTTGCCTTGGAAAGTCCTCGAATGCTCGTTCCTCATGATGTCGCTCTTGGTGTTGAGGAGGGTCTTGGAGTACTTGTTCCACTTGGTGTCGCTCTTGTTGCACTTGAGGTTGAGGTGGAGCTTGACGAACTTGGGGAGGAGCTTGAGGAACTTGACGGTGCACACGTGGTTGATAGTTCCTCTCTTGTATTTCTTCTCGAAGGGCTGCCTCTTGATTCCGCCGTTCGCGATTGCGGTTGGCGATGGCTCGACTTGATTCTTGAAGGGCACGTTCCGCCTCAATAGCTTGTGCTTCTCGTTGTTGTTGTTGAAGACGTTGAGCCTCGGCGTCTTGTTTCTCTTGGTGTAGACGCGCTCGTTCTTCTTCTTCTTGACGACGAAGACGTTGTCGTTCTTGAGCTTGAGCAAAAACGACTTGATTTGCTTGAGGACGAGGGACTTGTTCATCGACTTGCTCTTGGGAATGTTTGTCGTGTAGTGGATCTCGAGATGCATGACGGTCTTGACGCGCGGCTCGTCGAAGTATGGTCGATGACGGTGTACTTGAGCCGGAGGAGGTGTCGTCGGAGTGTCGACTTGAATGGCTCCGTCTTGAGTAGGAAGAAGTTGAAGGATGCCGGTTGACCAACAAAGCTTGGATCTCGTCCATTCTTGCATCGTTCTCTTGCTTGTGCGCGTCGAGCTTGTTGTCGAAGTAGTCGCATGTTCGTTGCTCGGAGAGTCGTAAGTCGGTGGCGAGGTTGTCGATGCGGTCGTTAATGGCTTGTTGCTCTTGATGTAGAGCTCGTTGTGCACCAAAGAGGTGGCTCTTGGTGACGAAGGATGACATGTCGTCGTGTTGCTCGATGAAGAGTGGGTTGGTAGAGGAGCATGGCCTATCGATCATAAGAAAGTGGTGGTGAGAAGGAAAATGAGAGAACAAAACCAAAGTTACCTCTTCCGAAGATTGTGCATGTAACAAGTACGATCCCACGTGATGTTACAATAGGGGAATTGGTACCGGGAATTGTTTCTCACACCTACAAGTAAATGGTCTATGGAGGAGCTTGGTTAGGAAAGACACAAATAATTCAAGCAAATGTTAGTCGAGATGTTGATAAAGTTGAGAAGATTCACAAATGGTAAATAAGACAAATAGATCAACCTCCCTAGACAACACGAGGAACACACACACGGAAGATAAATGGGATCCGCACAACCAAGGAATGAGCTCGAAGATATCGAAACACGGGAAAAGCTCTTGTCGTACGGATACTAGAGAGACGCTAGCTCGATTGCACTAATGGGCTAGATACGCTAGTGCACCAACCTAATAGAGAATCTACTCGTCTCACTATCCCAAGTATGCATATGTATGTGGTGACCAAGATGATCTACAAATGCGAAGGCTCGATGCTATTGCTTATAAGCTCTTTGCTTCTCTTCTCTTTTGCTTAAAAGCTTTTTATCTCCTCTTTTTTTTCACTATGCTACGATGCTTGATATGCGAGCCACACAACGATATAACAAGTAGTAGATGCACGGGATGGATGGAACACTAAATGGTGCACTAAGACGTGGCCCGGCAATACTCAACAAGCTAGTCTCGATGGGTAAGCTACGCAAAATGGCTCAAAGCTATCAAGTTAATGGCAAGCGAGTACAAAGTGTCGTTGAGGTTACCGTCCTTGCTTACGGTCGAAGATGATCTTGTCGAAGTCAAAGTGTTGTCCGAGTCGATGATTGGTGGCGATGATGTTACCAAGTTGCGCCTAAGTAGCCGAAACACCTTAGGACACAAGAGAAATCGCAACCGAACACTCAACAAACACGTGGAATGGTGCGGAAGAACACGAGGGATGGTGGTGAAATAAAAATAAGAAAAATAGAAAATGGCCGAAAGTTTCTGGATGGCCCGTGCGCATTGGGTAAGTGAGGCCCGTGTGCACGGGGTCTCCTGAGAGCGGATGAACTTCTATGATTTCGTGGAGATTGCGAGTTTTTGGCCAAATTCCGGTGGGGGATGGGTGGTGATGATGGTGGAGGGGTAGATCCACTTGTCAAACACCAAATTCGTGGATCAAATCAACCAAATCTCACAAGATCAACAAATTGCAAGAAAAAATTTTCGGGCTATTTTTGGTGGGGATTTTCGGATTAGGACGAAAAACAACAAAATCAAGCTAGAAAGTGGAAGGTAGGGACTCCAAGATGTGAATCAACGTGGCTCATGATACCATATGATGTAGGGTAGAACCCTAGGAAATATCTTTTCACACTTGGAGGGGGAAAATGGAGAGAGATCACAAGAACATGAAGATGAACACAAAGGGACAATCACTCCAACAATTCCCAATTACACATCCACTAGAGTAACAACACAAGATCCACAAGTCTCAAACACAATCAAAGGAAAGATACAATGGCAAAGTTCATCCCAAATCCAAAGGAAGAGGGGTCTTGGTGGTAGTCTTCTCCCAATGGAGGTCTTGAAATCCTCAAGGATTCTCCCTAATGGGGTCTTGATCCTCAAAGAGGGAAGGTAATGGAGCAAAACTCACCAAGATATCATCCCATACTTTGCTAACCCTAAACATGGCCCTAGGTACGAATTATATAGGCTTGGGGTCGAAGGAGACGAAGGGGAGTTGGAGATCCAATCTCAGCCGGCCATCCTAGGAGGCCTGTGCACACGGGGTATGTTGGGCCCATGCGCACGGGGGTCCTGTGGGCACGGTACAGGCCCGTGCGCACGGGGTGCTCTAGCGCCAGGTTCCTGTGTAGCCCGTGGACACGGGGTCTCTGGGGCCCGGGTGCATGGGGTTACCTGGGACTTGCTGTTTTGCTGCGGTTGCACTCCGTCTTGATCCTCATGGCCTTGGGGTGGTTCTCCTTCTCCTTGGGGATGCTCCTGAGCTCCTTGGTGATGTTCCACTTCATACCTAAGGATGCATAGCATATTTTGGTGAGGTAGTATACATGTTCCATTTGTGTCCATATGCAAGTCTAGTAGGAAGGAGTTCACCTCGGTTTCCAAAGCACGTGCTATAGCTCTTGTCATGGGTCCTTGTGGGGGTGGATGTGTTGATGTAGAGTCCATGGGGATGATGGAAGGATGCTCCACATCACTTTCTCTGGCCAGGAAGTGAGCCGCATCGGGGCTCGGGACCGGAATGCGGGAGCCGCGGCCCAGGTGGTGCCACGTTGCTCTGTGATGTAGAACCATGACTTCTGCCACCCTTTGACGGTCTCCACAAAGGAGCCTTCAGGCCATGTGACGTTGGGCATCTTGCTCACCATGGCGCCTCCGCACTCTGCGTGTTGGCCACTCACCACCTTAGGGTTCATGTTGAAGATCTTTAGCCATAATCCGAAGTGGGGTGGGATGCGGAGAAAGGCCTCACACACGACAATGAATGCCGAAATGGTGAGGATGGAGTTGGGGGCCAGATCATGGAAATCCAACCCATAGTGGAACATGAGTTCGCGGACGAACGGGTGGATAGGAAATCCCAGCCCGCGGACGAAGTGGGGGATGAATACCACCCTCTCATGGGGCTCCGGGGTAGAGACGATCTGTCCCTTGGCCAGAAGCCGATGGGCGATTTCCTTGGCCAGATACCTAGCCTCCTGGAGCTGGGTTATGTCCTTCTCCTTGACGGTGGAGGCCATCCACTTGCCATGCGCTCCGGATCCGGACATGGTTGGAGTGCTTTTTTGGGCGGAAAAGATGAGAACTTGGGCACTGGAGCTTGAGAATGGGGGAGGCAGAGAAGGCGTGGGAGAGAAGGGGTGAATCCTTATCCCTTTATAAAGGCAATGATTATCAAGCGCCTCCACACTCGACTTAAAACTTGCCTATTCCCCAAGGGTCGTGCAAGCGGCACGGTTGGATTACCCATGCCCGTATTGATGAGAATCCCGTAATAAGGGGACACGATCTCTACTTTGACAAGACATGCCAATGGAACCGCATCTCGAAATATGAAGCGACAGGCTAAAAAACGGTTCGAATAATGACCGAGCGACAGCTTGATGTCACGCTACGAAAAGTTGTCAGCAGATTGGACTCGTGAAATATTATACTCTCTGCGGTTGTGTGTGGAATTTTTTTTGCAGAGCCGGACACGATTCTTGTGTTCGAGGACTATTTTGGAGTATTCGGATGGGGAACCCTCTGTGCAATGCCGAAGACAATCTGTGAGCTGGACACCTCGTCATTGAAGCCTGGTTCAGGGGCTACTGAGGGAGTCCTGGATTAAGGGGTCCTCGGACAGCCGGACTATGTGACATGGAATGGACTGTTGGTCTATGAAGATACAAGACAGAAGACTTCGTCCCGTGTCCGGATGGGACTCTCCTTGGCGTGGAGGGCAAGCTTGGCGTTTGGATATGTAGATTCCTTTTCTCTGTTACAGACTTTGTACAACCGTAGCCCCTTTCGGTGTCTATATAAACCGGAGGGCTTAGTTCGTAGAGGCAATCACAATCATATAGGCTAGACTTCTATGGTTTCAGCCATCACGATCTCGTGGTAGATCAACTCTTGTAATACTCATATTCATCAGATCAATCAAGCAGGAAGTAGGGTATTACCTCCATAAAGAGGGCCCGAACCTGGGTAAACATCGTGTCCCCCGTCTCCTGTTACCATCGACCTTAGACGCATAGTTCGGGACCCCCTACCCGAGATACGCCGGTTTGGACACCGACACGCGCGGCAGGGGGGCATCGGTAACGGTTTACTAGGCACATGGCTTTCGTGAGTGAACCCTGTGCTATTTGAAATCATTTACATGAGCTAACAACATATTTTCCTTTCAATGAAAACATGAATTTATTGTTTCGTCTCCAATTTTTTTCCATGATAAGAAATCACGATTGTACCCTATGGTTCAATTTTCTGGTCCATTTGAGATCTCTTTGCTACATTTGAGTCATTTTTTGCATATAATGCACACACGCACACACACACCCACCCCCCTCACACACACACATATCCGGAACGGTAAACGGGTGTTAGCAAGATCATTTGTGTGCCGCTTTGTGAGTTTTTATTCATTGTCCGAGAAACGGGAAAAACTTCAAATAGTTCGGCCGCAGGGTGCAGCCAGAGGCATAGGCCTTGTTGGTATTTTAATTACAGGAAATGCATATAGAGTCCATAAATAACGAAAATCATTGTGTCACTATGGCGTGCTCTCATGATCGCATGGAAAAAAAATTGGTAAAGTTTGACACAAGTTTTGGTGCTCGCACCTTCCATACTGGAGCATCTCACAAGAAGGATCATAGTTTCCAAAAGGAGATGCGACACTTTGGACTCCAAATCATCAGTGACTACATCATTCTCAAAAATAATCATGGTAAACAATCACAGATATACCCTTGGTTTGATATTCAGGCCCATTTCTGGTCTCGTCTGCTATGTTTAAGTCATTTTTGCACTTACCTTGCATTTAGTGCAAAACCCTACAACAACTACATGTGCGTGTTAGTTAGGATACTTAGGATACTCATAGTGGAGAGTATCATATACTAGTATCATGCATATGATACTACCTTTACACTGCATAGTATCATAGAGTAGTATCATAGATGATCATATTTATTGCCATGCATGACACAGATTAGCATCGCATTTAATATGATACAGTATCTACATATGTTACTCTAACCCTCTCGATCTTCTTTAATTCTTTGCCACATTAGCATACTTGCTATTTCTGCGTGCATGATACCGGCTATGATACAACAACTATGGCCAGCCTTATAGTGGGGAGTATCATATACTAGTATCATGCATATGATACTAGTGTATGATACTACCTTCATAGTGCATTGTATCATAGAGTAGTATCATAGATGACTGTATTTATGGCAATGCATGACACGAAGTAGTATAGCATTTATTATGTTGCGGTATCTACCTATGTTACTCTAAGGCTGGTTGTAATGGGGTGTATCATGCATATGATACTAGTGTATGATACTACATCCGTAATGCATAGTATCATATGTTGGTATCATAGAGGGCTACATTTATTACCATGCATGACACAAAGTAGCACACCATTTAATATGATACGGTATCATGATATGATACTCAAGCATCTCTTTCTTCATTTAATTCTATGCCTCCTCATCAGAAGTGCTTAGTTGGCATGCATGATACTACCTATGATACTCCCATTATGGTCAGCCTAATCCACTCCCCCTTCTTAATTTCCTCGCCACATCATCATATTTTGTATTCCCGAGTGCATGATACCAGCTATGATACCCCCACTATGGCTAGCCTTAGCAAAGAAGGTGTACAAATCATTTGTGCGTCGCTTTGCGAGTTTTCATTTTGTCCCAGAAGCGGGGACAAGTTTCAAACATTTCGTCCGCGAGGTGCAGCCACTGGCGTAGGCCTAGTTGGTATTTTAATTACAGAAAATGCATATAGAGTCCAGAAATAACGAAAATCATTGTAGCATTGTGGCGTTCTCTCACAATTGCATGAAAACAATTTAGTAAAGTTTGGCACAAGTTTTGGTGCTCGCACCTTCCATACCAGAGCATCTCACAAGAAGGATCGTAGTTTCCAAAAGGAGATGTGACACTTCGGACTCCAAATCACCATTGACTACATCGTTCTCAAAAATAATCATGGTAAACAATCACGGATATACCCTTGGTTTGATTTTCTGGCCCATTTTAGGTCTCGGTTGCTATGTTTAATCATTTTTTGCATATACCTTGCATTTAGTGCATATAAAGCCAAACCCCTACTACGACAACATGTGGGTGTTAGTTAGGCTACTTACGCTACTCATAGTGGAGAGTTTCATATACTAGTATCGTGCATATGATACTAGTGTATGATACGACCTTTACATTGCATAGTATCATAGAGTAGTATCACAGATGATCATATTTATTGCCATCCATGACACAGATTAGCATAGCATTAACATGATACGGTATCTACATATGTTACTCTAACCCTATCTATCTTCTTTAATTCTTTGCCACATTAGCATACTTGCTATTTCCGCGTGCATGATACCGGCTACGATACCACCACTATGACCAACCTTATGGTGGGGAGTATCATATACTAGTATCATGCATATGACACCAGTGTATGATACTACCTTCATAGTGCATAGTATCATAGATGACCGTATTTGTGGCCATGCATGACACAAAGTAGTATAGCATTTATTATGTTGTGGTATCTACCTATGTTACTCTAATCCACCCCCCTTCTTATTTTCCTCGCCACATCATCATATTTGCTATTTCCGAGTGCATGATACCGTCTATGATACCCTCAATATGGCCAGCCTTAGCAAAGAAGGTGTACAAATCATTTGTGCGTCGCTTTGCGAGTTTTCATTTTGTCCGAGAAGCGGGGACAAGTTTCAAACATTTCGATAGCGAGGTGCGTCCACCGACGTAGGCCTAGTTGGTATTTTAATTACAGGAAATGCATATAGAGTCTGGAAATAACGAAAATCATTGTGACACTGTGGTGTGCTCTCACGATCACATGAAAATTTGGTAAAGTTTGGCACCAATTTTGGTGCTCGCACCTTCCATATCAGAGCATCTCACAAGAAGGATCATAGTTTCCAAAAGGAGATGCAACACTTCGAACTCCAAATCGTCAGTGACTACATCGTTCTCGAAAAGAATTGTGGTAAACAATCACAGATATACCCATGGTTTTATTTTCTAGCCCATTTCAGGTCTTATCTACTATGTTTAAGTCATTTTTGCATTTACCTTGCATTTAGCGCTACTTAGGCTACTCATAGTGGAGTATCATATACTAGTATAATGCATATGATACTAGTGTATGATACTACCTTT
Source organism: Triticum aestivum (assembly GCF_018294505.1). Lineage (NCBI taxonomy): Eukaryota > Viridiplantae > Streptophyta > Magnoliopsida > Poales > Poaceae > Triticum > Triticum aestivum. The sequence goes on from NC_057795.1 coordinate 254,689,182, forward strand.
AAAGTGCATAGTATCATAGAGTAGTATCATAGATGATCATATTTATTGCCATGAATGACACAAATTAGCATCACATTTAACATGATACGGTATATACATATGTTACTCGAACCCTCTCTATCTTCTTTAATTCTTTGCCACATTAGCATACTTGCTATTTCCGCGTGCATGATACCGGCTATGATACCACCACTATGGCCAACCTTATAGTGGGGAGTATCATATACTAGTATCATGCATATGATACTATTGTATGATAATACCTTCATAGTGCATATTATCATAGAGTAGTATCATAGATGACAATATTTATGGCCATGCATGACACTAAGTAGTATAGCATTTATTATGTTGCGGTATCTACCTATGCTACTCTAATCCACTCTCTCTTCTTTATTTCCTCACCACATCATCATATTTGCTATTCCCGAGTGCATGATACCGGCTACAATACCCCCACTATGGCCAGCCTTAGCAAAGAAGATGTACAAATAATTTGTGCGCCGCTTTGCGAGTTTTCATCCGTATGTCCGAGAAGCGGTGACAAGTTTCAAACATTTCGACCGCGAGGTGCGGCCACTCGCGTAGGCCTAGTTGGTATCTTAATTACAGGAAATTCAAATGGAGTCCGAACATCATCAAAATCGATGTGTGCCCGTGGCATGCTCTTACGACCCCGTGGAAAATTTTTGGTAAAGTTTGGCACAAGTTTTGATGATCGCTCCTTCCAAACCGGAGCATCTTACATGAAGGATCATGGTTTCCAAAAGGAGACGTGTAAATTCAAACTCAAGTGGCCGACGACTTCATTGTTTTGCCTCATAAAAGTTTCCACGGTACGCAATCACCATTATACCACAGGTTTGATTTTCTAGCGCATTTCAGGTATCTTTAGCTATATTTAAGAAATTTTTTGAGTTTAACATGCATTTTGTGCATAAAAATAAAATTACAGCCGAAACTGCATTTGCTATCGAAAGGGATGAGGATTGCCATTCGATCTGGGAACATCCAACGGTGCAGACATACGATTCGTGGGGTTTGGGTTCTGGCCAATCAAAACGCACGATTCAGATCGCGCGCGCGGTTTTGTCGGCACACGGCTTTCATGAACGGACCGTGTGCTATTCGCAAACCAGATTGCATATCTTCTGTTTATACATACTGGAGTGAGATCAATTGAGTGTTCTACCTCTATGGTATAATAATAATAATAATAATAATAATAATAATAATAATAATAATAATAATAATAATAATAATAATAAACAGCTCATATTCACTATCTGAGCTGACAACATATCATGATCAACATATATAACTCAGAAATTCAGTACACGCGACGGTTCTAAATTGAACGAATTAAGTTGTAGTGTAGGCATAAAGACTAGTATTATGGCTTAATTCCCATCACTACAAAAAAAAGACACATCCGTGACATTTTGGCCTGAACGATTTTTTTTCCTGTCATGCTTATGACACTTCTATGACGATAATTGTGACAAAACCCAGTATCATCATAGATGTGGTGGGCTCCTACTTCTGTGACAAAAAATCATGATAGAAAATGGGCTTTTCATCCTGGGCGGGCCGGAGACGCGCCTGCTTGACATTCTTCGGGCCGTCCATGACGGAAAAAATCATGGTAGAAACGAGGGCGAGGAAAATATCAGGGAGTTCCCGGTTACGGTGGGTGGTCGGGGCCGAGCGATGCACAAAGGTTTGTGCGTTTCTCTCGTACATGTATGCGCATGTGTGCGAGGCGTTGGGCTCGAACTGAACCCAAGCAATAGCATTGGCTACGTTACTGAACCCGAGCGATTGGTCCCTTGGATGTTAACTGAACCCGAGCGATTCCTTTGCTACTTCTGCTAACTGAACCCGAGTGATCGATCGCTGCTGCTGCTGCTTATTGAAGCCGATCGAACCTGCTGGCTCTTGATGAATAGTGAATGTGGGGTTTGGTTGAACAAGTCGAGACGTACGTGGTTGGGGTTAGATGAACAGTTCCCGTTGGGGGGTAGATGAAGGACCCCGTGGTAGTAGGCTATTGCCGCTGGATTAACAGGACCCGGAGAGGAGGCCGCCATAGCCGAGGTGGTTGGGGGTGGATGTACAGGACCCCGTGGAAGGCTTGTTGAACAGTAGCCGGTGGCGGGCTGGATGAATAGTAGCTCGTGGATGAACAATAGCTGGTGGAGGCAGCAGGAAGACACGGTGGATGAACAGTGCAGGTGGAGGCTGAAGGAAGTCGGCGGTGGGTGAACAGTAGGCCGTGGAGTCCCGTTTTGCAGTACGCCACATCCCTCACGATGAACAGGACCCCCATTTCAACTGTAGCGCTCCAACACAAGTTTGTTTCCTCCGTTTTGCGGTATGCCACACCCCTCCCGATCAACAACACCCCATTTCGAACGTAGGAGCTCAAACAAAAGTCCGTTTCCTCCGTACTATAGTACGCGAGACACTGTTTCAGCTGTTGCATCCAAGCCAGTTGGCTCCTGTTGAATAGGACGCATTCTGACCTAGTCTGTTGCCTCCCAATGAATAGGATGCGGCTTCTTTGTTCTGACCCAGCTGGTTGGCTGCCCGATGAACATGATGTCGTTGCTGCCATCCGTTGCCTCTCCATGTACACGAGCCTTAGCCGTCCGTATGCTTGATTAGGCGTTCGAGACCCCGCCCGTATGTACGTACGTGACCGTCTTTTTTGGCATCTGGATGTATGTACGTGTACACGGTTTTGACTGGACTACCTGAACTGCTACGTTGGGGGCTCTACTACTACTTGTGCTGTTGATTGCTCGGCCACGGTTCATCATTGCAGAGAAACCGATCAATCAGTATGTACGTACACGTTCGTGACCAGAATGACAAAGGTACGTACGCTTCGACCAGGTGGGTCCCGAATGTCACGGAGGATAAGGAGGCACTTCCTTGCGTGCGAAGTTATGGATGGTGGGTCCGAGCTGTTAGGGGGAGGATTCATTTTTTTCGCGCCTAATATCGAGGCACTTCCTTGCGTCCAAAGATATAGCTGGTGGGTCCCAACAGTCAGGGGGGAAACGTTTTTTTTTTGCAAAATACAGCTAAGCCAAAATACATAGGCCCTTCCGGTAGGTCCCCGCTGTCAGATAGAGGAATCATTCTTTTGCACGTAATAAGGAGGCACTTCCTTGCTGCAGCCGTGGACCCAGCTATCAGCCTCTGCACGTACAGTCCTCTTACGATGTAAGTCCTTTGTTGATAACGTTGACCACGCCGCACCGAGAGCACCAAGGCAGTGGATGACAGCGAGGTTTAGGAAGGGAATGCCCCGGAGCCGAGGAAGACTCGACAGTTGTTTCCCACGCGAAGGGGAGTAGGAGGGTTTACTGGTTGGGCTGCAGTGTGAGGTTGCCTTGGCCGGAGAATAACAGGAGGTCTGGGTGAGTACAAGGATGGCCAAGCCAGCGATGGAAGTAGGGTGGGGTGGTGAGGCCTGCGCAGCAATAGAGCCGGCCATGGGAGGCAGGAGCAGGCGGCACAACCACCGCTTGTTTGGGCAGTTAGAGCAAGAAGACCAGAGGTTGAAGAAGCACTACGGCCGTTGGATGGACATCGTACGATCACTACAGCTAGAATTAGAATCATTCATATTGACTAAGTTGACAAAGCCCTCCATCCGCGTCAACTTGGTAGGCCCACAAGTAAGCCTCCAACTATGGTGGGTCCCAGCTAGTAGGGGGAGTATTCATTTTTTTGTGCATAATAAGGAGGCACTTCCTTGCATGCGAAGATATAGCTGGTGGGTCCGAGCTGTCAGTCGGAGGAACATTTTTTCGTGAAATACAGAGGCCCTTCTAGTGGGTCTCTGCTGTCAGGTGGAGGAATCATTATTTTGCACGTAATAAGGAGGCACTTCCTTGCGTGCAGCCGTGGACCCAGCTGCCAGCCTCTCCACGTACAGTCCTATTCCGATGGATGTCCTTCCTTGACCACATTGACCATGCCATCCCGAGAGCACCAGGGCGATGGACGGCGGTGAGGCCTAGGAAGGGAACGACTCGGAGCTCTGGAATACTCGATAGTTTATTCCCATGCATGGGGAGAACAAGGGTTTACTGGTTCGGCTACCGTCGCCGTAAAATAATAGGAGGTGTGGGCCAGTAGAGGAATGACCTGGCTAGCAATGGAGTAGGGTGGGGCGGTGCGGCCTGGGCGGGAGCACAGCTGACCACGGGAGGAGGGAGCATGCAGTCCCGCTGGCGCTGGTTTGAGGTTGAAGAAGCACGGCGGCCGTTGTATGGACATCGAACAGTCCCTGCTATCGTGTGTTGACTAAGTTGACACGGCCTTGCATGCACATCAACCTTTTTTTAGGAAAGCGTACACGTCAACCTATAGCAGGTACACAAGTCAGCCTCAAATCTATGGAAAACAACATACAACCAATCTGCCATTATTTCTAATAATTTACAGCCCATTTGCTAAGTCTTAAGGAATTTTTTGGAGCCCATATTCTTTTTGTTTGCATTACAACCCATATTGTGGCCACAGTTAAAAAATTCTGCGAAAATTTGCATATTTTGGTGCGGTCCGAACTATTTTTAATCCCAAAATTTCAAGTCACATTCAACCTAATTTGAAAAATAAATTTATATCAATATAAAATCCAAATAATTGTCCACGCATAAAAATGAATGGAATTTAAAATCTCGAAGTTAGAATTTTTTTTGAAACTAATTGACGGTTTGATGTGTTTTAAAAATGTACAACCCATTTCTCATTAGTGATAGCCCATTTTGAGGGCAAGCCGAATGGAACTCTCATCGTCTTGAAAGATTTGCAGCCCAGTAAGGCTGACAAAAGCAAGTAGGCCTCAGTTGGGTATTCTGCAAAAGAACAAAAAGACTGGCCTAGCCATTTTTAGCAAGAAAAAAAACTACTGGGTTGGTCTTGTGGTAAACATAAAATAAAAGGTAGGCTAGATAGGCCAGTGTGCCTCGCACAACCCAGTTGACACCCTGCTTCCATCTCAAAAACAACAAGAACTAGGCGAGCTGTTGGGTCCCTGGTGTTAGCCGCTCATTGTGCAATTCTCTTGTTTATTGACTACGTTGACAACGGCTGGGACCCAGATGTCAGAAATCCATTAGGAGGAACCATTTTTTTGGCTTGAAATATGGAGGCACTTGCTTGCGTACTGCCATGACACTGGTGGGTCCCTACTGTCATTCTCTCCATGAACAATCATCTCCTGATTGTGTATGCTTCAACCTAGTAGGCCCACAATGTCACGCCCAATATGCGACCCTATCCTAAAGAAACTCGAAGGTCCCACCAAGGATAGAAGCACATATTGGAGACGCTTTTGCAAGGTGGATATCATTACATCGTACCATTACATAATAGTTGGGGATACATACAAGAGGCATACAATGCCACACGGATACAACATCGTCATACATAAGAGCAACATTCGACTATGGATGAAACGCAAACAAAAACTCAAACGACATCCACCCTGCTAGCCCAGGCCGCCGACCTGGAACCTATCCCCTGATCGAAGAAGAAGCAGGAGAAGAACTCCAAAACAAGTAAACATCGCTCCCGCGTCATGATCATCGCATTACCTGTACCTGCAACTGTTGTTGTAGTAATCTGTGAGCCATGAGGACTCAGCAATCCCATTACCATGGGTATCAAGACTAGCAAATCTTAAAGGGGTATGGAATGGATTAGTGGTGAGGTTGCAGCAGCGACTAAGCATGATATGGTGGCTAACTTATGAATACAAGAATAAGATGAGAAGCTACGCAAATGGTCGCAAACAAGTAATGATCAAGAAGTGATCCTGAACTACTTACATTCAAACCTAACCCAAACCGTTTTCACTTTTTGGACTCCGCCGAAAGGAGACCATCATGGCTACACACGCGGTTGATGCAGTTTAATTAAGTCAAGTGTCAAGTTCTCTACAACCGGATATTAACAAATTCCCATCTGCCACATAACCGCGGGCACGACTCTTGAAAGTTTTAACCCTGCAGGGGTGTCCCAACTTGGCCCATCACAAGCTCTCATGATCAACAAAGGATATTCCTTCTGCCGAAAAGACCCGATCAGACTCGGAATCCCGGTTACAAGACATTCCGACAATGGTAAAACAAGACCAGCAAGACCGCCCGATGTGCCGACAAATCCTGATAGGAGTCGCACGTATCTCGTTCTCAGGGCACACCAGATGGGCAAGACATCGGGTTAGCATAGACCCTGGTTGCCCAGGGGGCGCCAGACATCGCCCGGTTCGGACCAACACTTGGAGAAGAACTGGCCAAGGGGGGGGGGTTAAAATAAAGATGACCCTCGGGCTCGCGAAAACCCAAGGGAAAGTTAGTAGGTTGTTAGGCAAATGTAAAACCAAGGTTGGGCCTTGCTGGAGGTGTTTTATTCAAAGAGAACTATCAAGGGGTTCCCATAAACCCGACCGCGTAAGGAACACAAAATCAAGGAACATAACACCGGTATGATGGAAACTAAGGCGGCACGAGTGGAACAAAACACCAGGCATAAGGCCGAGCCTTCCACCCTTTATCAAGTATATAGATGCATTAATTAAATAAGAGATATTGTGATATCCCAACATAATCATGTTCCAACATGGAGCAATCTTCAACTTCAGCTGCAACTAAAAACGCTATAAGAGGGGCTTAGCAAAGCGGTAACATAGCCAAACAATGGTTTGCTAGGAAGGGTGAAAAGGTTAGAGGCTGACATGGCAATTTGGGAGGCTTGATAAACAAGTGGTAGGAAGCGCGACATAGCGATAGCATCAAAACAACTAGCATAGAAATGATAGTAGTGAGATCCAGGGTAACGGTCATATTGCCCGAAATCCTTCTAGGAAGAAGAACGAGTCCATGAAGAAGGCGAACGGACGAAGATGAACCAAGTGTAGTCGAACGAATCCTCACGATCGCAACGAAACAGGAACTATCGAGAAGAAGCACAACCGATAAGAAGCAAACAACATGGTAAACACACAACACATAAACATGACATGATGCTCAACCAAGTATTATGCATGACAAGGCTATATAATGCTACTTATGGCAAGAGATGACGCATACAAGAACAACACATCAAAGCAAGTTTAAATGAGGCCGGAACAACATATAACAAATCCAGTAAGTCCTCATATGCAAATTTCAAAATTGGTGCAGATCTGAATAAACCTTATGTTCAAGTTGTTAAACAGAAAGTTAAGATGCACCAAGATGATCTACGCGAAAATCTAGTCAAGTTACATATAAAGTTCATTTAATTCGCAGCTACATCCTAGAAGATATGAGCAACACAAGTTAAACATGGCATTGATGCAAAATGCATTCAAACATCAAGCAAACACTCTCAAAACATGGATGCAACATGATAAGATGAAACTACATACAATTCTAAGCAAGTTTCATATTGAGCATGCTCAAAACGGAGCAACGGTGCAACACATACATTCCAAAAAAGTTCTAACAATCTGCCCAAAACAATAACTAGGCACTTTGCAACCATCAACACAATATGCTACAAGAATCATATGAGCATAAACTTGACATGAACTTCATGAACAGATAACATACTTAAAATATAATTAAGGTTCAGGCTTATAGGCATCAAGATTAAACCAATATGATCAATGCAAAAAGGAACTTTATAACACAGGAGAATATGCATGAGCAAAGTTAATATGATGATATGTTGGAGGCATGAAACAAAGATGCTACAGCAACTATACATAGAAACCAAGGGAATGGCATCAAATTAAACATAACAAAAATCAAATAACATCAAGGCATCATATACATATGGCTCATGGATTAGTAGGAACCAACAAGACAAGATTGAATGTTGAAACAGTTTCAGCAAGTGTAAAACAACAACATAATGGTAGCATGTTTGCAAGCATGAAACATAGGTCATATGACATCCAAAATTATCAAACTTGGCATATGAACAAAGCACTCATAGCATACTACAACGCATGTAATTGGAGTATCTCCAGAATAGGCACAGGTCAATCAATAACAAGCTCACAACAAGGCATCACGAAGTTAACACAAAACTGGAACAGCATGTAGGCATGTTCATGGCAATGAAAACATATGCTACAGGGCATCAAAGAGGATGGAATGATAGAGCATGGCATGGACAACAAAACATGTTAACTAAGCATCTACATATTATGCATAGATTAATTGGGAGCATCAAGCAAACATGGCATCATGATATGAGAGAATCAGCATTGACAGAATATTAACAGCGCGTAGCTGATACGTCTCCAACGTATCTATAATTTTTGATTGTTCCATGCTATTATATTACCCCTTTTGGATGTTTATGGGCTTTATTTTACACTTTTATATCATTTTTGGGACTAACCTACTAACCGGAGGCCCACCCCATATTGTTGTTTTATTGCCTATTTCGGTATTTCGAAGAAAAGGAATATCAAATGGAGTCCAAATGGAATGAAACCTTCGGCATCGTGTTTTTTGGGAAGAATATCATCCTGGAGGCTTGGAGGTCAAGTCAGAAGACCCTCGAGGAGCCCGGGAGATAGGGGGGCACGCCCCCCCTATAGGGCGCGGCCCCCTGTCTCGTGGACCCCTCGAGCACCCCTCGACTGACTTCTTTCGCCTATATAACCCTACGTACCCTAAAAACATCGAATAGGAAGATATATTGGGAGTTGCTCTACCGCAAGCCTCTATAGCCACCAAAAACCTCTCGGGAGCCCGTTCCGGCACCCTACCGGAGGGGGAACCCATCACCGATGGCCATCTTCATCATTCTGGTGCTATCCATGACGAGGAGGTTGTAGTTCACCCTCGGGGCTGAGGGTATGTACCAATAGCTATGTGCTTGATCTCTCTCTCTCGTGTTCTCTCTCGTGTTCCCTCTATGGCACGATCTTGATGTATCCCGAGCTTTGCTATTGTAGTTGGATCTTATGATGTTTCTCCCCCTCTACTCTCTTGTGATGAATTGAGTTTCCCCTTTGAAGTTATCTTATCGGATTGAGTCTTTTATGAGAACACTTGATGTATGTCTTGTCGTGCTTATCTGTGGTGACAATGGGATATCATGTGCCACTTGATTTATGTTTTGGTGACCAACTTGCGGGTTCCGCCCATGAACCTATGCATAGGGGTTGGCACACGTTCTTGACTCTCTGGTAGAAACTTTGGGGCACTCTTTGATGTACTTTTGTGTTGGTTGGATGAATCTGAGATTGTGTGATGCATATCGTATAATCAGGCCCATGGATACTTGAGGTGACAATGGAGTATCTAGGTGACATTAGGGTTTTGGTTGATTTGTGTCTTAAGGTGTTATTCTAGTACGAACTCTTCTATAGATCGATCCGAAGGAATAACTTTGAGGTGGTTTCGTACCCTACCATAATCTCTATGTTTGTTCTCCGCTATTAGTGGCTTTGGAGTGACTCTTTGTTGCATGTTGATGGATTGTTATATGATCTATCTATGTTATTATTGTTGAGAGAACTTGCACTAGTGAAAGTATGAACCCTAGGCCTTGTTTCCTATCATTGCAATACCGTTTACGCTCACTTTTACCATTAGTTACCTTGCTGTTTTTATTATTTCAGATTACAAAAACCTATATCTACTATCCATATTGCACTTGTATCACCATCTCTTCACCGAACTAGTGCACCTATATAATTTACCATTGTATTGGGTGTGTTGGGGACACAAGAGACTCTTTGTTATTTGGTTGCAGGGTTGTTTGAGAGAGACCATCTTCATCCTATGCCTCCCACGGATTGATAAACCTTAGGTCATCCACTTGAGGGAAATTTGCTACTGTCCTACAAACATGTGAACTTGCAGGCCCAATAACGTCTACAAGAAGAAGGTTGTGTAGTAGACATCAAGCTCTTTTTTGGCGCCGTTGCCGGGGAGGTGAGTGCTTGAAGGTATATCTTTAGATCTTGAAATCGAATCTTTTTGTTTCTTGTTTTATCGCTAGTTTAGTTTATAAAAGAAAACTAAAAAAATGGAGTTAAGTTTGTCTCATACGCTTCGTCTTTTTAATATCTTTCGTGAGTCTGATGGAAAGGAAAACTGTGCTCAAGTGCTAGAAGAAGAGTGCATTAAAATGCTTGATACTAAAACTTTGAATGAAGAGCATGATTGCAATGTTGTTAGTATGAACTCCTTGAATATCCGTAGTACTAATGATGATTGCTCTAGTAATGATGAACATATCTCTTATGAGCATGTCAACTTTTGTGGAGTGCATGTTTGCATGAACACACCAAATAGAGAAGATATATATTGCAAGAGGCATAAGCATTTAGAACCTAATGGTTACAAGAAAGGCTAGGTGTGAGTGCAGAAAATTTAAAATTCCTTTGCCGTACTTGTGAACTTTGCAATGAACGTGGTCATTTACATCTCCAATGCAAATTGTTTCATGACCGAATCGTGTCCAAAAATTATGATGATTTGATTTCCCTTGCACGTTATAATGAACTTAGTTTGCTTTTGGGTTATGAAGAGTTGAAACGTTTACTTAAGGACCTTCCAGAATTTTCCCATAAGAAATTCCTTGATATTGATCTAGAAAAGATTTATTTGTTTCGTGCGGAGAATTGCATTGAAAATCCTTATATTGCCAATTACCTAAAGAAAAGAAAGCAAATACAAGATGATGAGAATACTAATGAAAGGGAAGAGACTTCCCAATATCCTCCTATTATTTCTTATGATGAATCAGGTGATGAGGAGGAGCTTTCTATTCAACCAATCTCGTCAATAAGGAGCTCAAAGAGGAAGGTTGAACCCACACATAATATGAAGAAGAAAAAGAAAAGAAGGAGCAACAAAGGTAGAAAGGTATCCCTCTCAAATGATATTGCTCCTACTACTCATTGTGATGATGATAATTGCTATACTATTGGTGCTATCAATATTTTTAATGATAAGAGTGATTATGCTTATGATATGAAAGGGCCCAAGCTTGGGGAAGCTATGTTTGATGAGGACGAAATATTTGAGAATATATTTGCTGAAATTAATGTTTGTCCCAAGCTTGGGGATGCTATGTTTAATGAAGATGATATTTTTAGCATCCCAAGTTTTGATATGCAAAGTTGTTATGATGATAGCATGCCTCCTACTTATGATGATTATATTGATGAAAGTGGGTTTGGAAGAGTGTCATCTTTAGGAAGTAGTTATCCCACTATTTTGTAGGATGTTGAATTTTATTGTGATGAATATGAAAGTGGATTTGGAAGAGTGTCAACTTTATTTAGTGATTCCACTATCTTGGGAGAGGTTTCAATCGATTATGATGAGAACGAAGTTGCTACTTATGATGATTATTGTGATGAAACATATGCTATAAAAAGTAGTGATGATTATATTTGTAAATCTTGTCATGATTATGATTACCCTTTTTCTGAACATTACTCTTTTAATGTGGAAACAATTTTTAGTGTTCAAGTCTTTTATGATACTCCCACTATTCTGAATGAGAAGAATTTTGTTTATGTGGAGAGTAGTAAATTTTCTATGCTTGTAGATCATGAAAAGAATGCTTCAGGTGCTGATTATATTGTTGAATTCATTCATGATGCTACTGAAAATTATTATGAGGGAGGAATATATTCTTGTAGGAATTGCAATAATGTCAAGTTTCCTCTCTTTGTGCTTAAATTTTTGAAGCTATGTTTGTTTTACCTTCCTATGCTAGTTGATTACTGTTCCCATAAGTTGTTTCTTCACAAAATCCCTATGCATAGGAAGAGGGTTAGACTTAAATGTGCTAGTCATATGCTTCATGATGCTCCCGTTATGTTTCAATTCTTATCTTTCATGTGAGCATCGTTGCCATCATCATGCCTAGCTAGAAAGGCATTAAAGAAAAGCGCTTGTTGGGAGACAACCCAATATTTATCCTTACTGTTTTTGTGTGTTCACATGATTATGCTACTGATTTAATCATGTTTCATAGCTTTTGTTTCAATAAAGTCCCAAGTAAGACCTTTAGGATAGCTTACGGTGATAGTTGTGTTGATCCTGCTGAAATCAGAAACTTTTGCACCCAGTAAATTAGTTTTGTTAATTCACATAAACGTTATTCTAATCTTATTCTGTTTTATTTGGATTGGTACACAAATTTCTTAGGTATTCCTAATTTGGTAGGATTTTTGGAGTTCCAGAAGTATAAATTTGATACAGATTACTACAGATTGTTCTGTTTTTGACAGATTCTGTTTTTCGTGTGTTGTTTGCTTATTTTGATGCATCTATGGCTAGTATTAAGTGGTATGAACCATAGATAAGTTGAATTACCGTAGATATTACACCAATATGAATTTATAATGAGTTCATTACAGTACGTAAGTGGTGGTTTTATTTTCTTATACTAACGGAGCTTACGAGTTTTTCTGTTGAGTTTTGTGTTGTGGAGTTTTCAAGTTTTGGGTAAAGATTCGATGGACTATGGAATAAGGAGTGGCAAGAGCCTAATCTTGGGGATGCCCAAGGCAGCCCAAGTTAATATTCAAGGACAACCAAGAGCCTAAGCTTAGGGATGCTCCGGATGGCATCCCCTCTTTCCTCTTCGTTCATCGGTAACTTTACTTGGAGCTATATTTTTTTCACCACATGATATATGTTTTGCTTGGAGTGTCATTTTATTTTGTTATAATTTTCTTGCTGTTAGTTAGAATAATGTTTTACATCTTTAGTTTCAATAAAGAAGTCAAGGATAGCCTTTACCATGCTTATTTTGCTGGTATACATGTTGCTGTTTGAAAACAGAAATTTTACCGCTGTTGCAAAAATGCCCTAGAAACGTCAGAGCATGATATAATGTTGAATGTTTTTGCATAATGAGCTATGATAAATTTACTACAAGGGAATGTTATTTCATAATTTTTGGAGTTAGGGAAGTATGATGAATCTTGCATTCTTTACAAACTATACTGTTGTGGCAGATTGCTGTTATGGTTGCATTGTTTGCATATGTTTGCCTGTTTAATGATTCTATTTGAGGATAGGAGTATTAAATATGCATAGGCATTTAGTATGAAATGTTTAATAATAATTTTAGTGATTTTTTACAGTAGAAAATGATAAGGTTTTGCATTGCTTTATACTAACCTATCTCACGAGTTCTTGTTGAGTTTGTTGTGGATGAAGCTTTTGATAAAAAGAGAAACCATGATATAAGAGGAATTAAGGAGACACAAAAGTTAAATCTGGTGGATGCCCAAGGCACCCCAAGATAATATTTCAAGAAATCTCAAGCATCTAAGCTTGGGGATGCCCCGATAGGCATCCCACCTTTCTTCTTCGACAACTATCGGTTAGTATCGGTTGAGCCTAAGTTTTTGCTTCTTCACATGAGTTGTGCCATCCTTGCAATTTCATTTTATTTTGTTTATCTTGCTGTTTGAATAAAATACCAAGATCTTAAATTCCTTAATGTTAGAGAGTCTTCACATAGTTGCACAATTATTCTACTACTCATTGATCTTCGCTTATATCTTTCGGAGTAGTTTGTCATTTGTTCTAGTGCATCACTTATTTCTTTTAGAGCACGATGGTGGTTATATTTTGTAGAAATTGCTAGTCTCTCATGCTTCACTTATATTATATTGATAGTCTTTTAGAACAGCATGGTTTTTGCTATGGTCATAAAATTGGTCCTAGAATGATGAGCATCCAAGTTGGGTATAATAAAAACTATCATAGAAAGTGAATTGGATGCTATGATCAACTTGATGCTTGATAATTGTTTTGAGATATGGAGGTAGTGATATTAAAGTCATGCTAGTTGGGTGATTATGGATTTAAAGAATGCTTGTGTTGAAGTTTGTGATTCCCGTAGCATGCACGTATGGTGAACCGCTTTGAGATGAAGTTGGAGCACAATTTTATTTATTGATTGTCTTCGTTATGAGTGGCGGTCGGGGATGAGCGATGGTCTTTTCCTACCAATCTATCCCCCTAGGAGTATGCGCGTAGTGCTTTGGTTTTTGATGACTTCTAAATTTTTGCAACAAGTGCATGAGTTCTTTTGACTAATGTTGAGTCCATGGATTATACGCACCCTTTCACCCTTCCACCATTGCTAGCCTCTCTTGTATCGTGCAACTTTCGCTGGTACCATACACCCACCATACTCCTTCATCAAAACAGCCACCATACCTACCTATTATGGCATTTCCATATCCATTCCAAGATATATTGCCATGCAACTTCCCATCGTTCCGTTCATATGACACGCATTACTTTTGTCATATTGCTCTTTGCATGATCACGTAGTTGACATTGTATTTGTGGCAAGGCCACCTTCATAATTTTCATACATGTCGCTCTTGATTCATTGGATATCCTGGTACACCGCCGGAGGCATTCATATAGAGTCATATCTTGTTCTAGCTTTGAGTTGTAAATCCATAAAAGTGTGATGATCTTTGTTATTAGAGCATTGTCCTAGTGAGGAAAGGATGATGAAGACTATGATTCCCCCACAAGTCGGGATGAGACTTCAGACTTTACAAAAAAAAAGAGAAAGGCCAAAAAGATAAAAAGAGAAAGGCCAAAAAGAAAAAAAGGAAAGGCCAAAGAAAAAGAAAAAAAGAGAAAGAAAAAAAAGAAAAAAAATGAGAGAAAAAGAGAGAAGGGACAATGCTACTATCTCTTTTTCCACACTTGTGCTTCAAAGTAGCACCATGATCTTCATGATAGAGAGTCTCATATGTTGTCACTTTCATATACTAGTGGGAATTTTTCATTATAGAACTTGGCTTGTATATTCCAATGATGGGCTTCCTGAAAATGCCCTAGGTCTTCATGAGCAAGCAAGTTGGATGCACACCCACTTAGTTTCTTTTGTTGAGCTTTCATATATTTATAGCTCTAGTGCATCCGTTGCATGGCAATCCCTACTCACTCACATTGATATCTATTAATGGACATCTCCATAGCCCGTTGATACGTCTAGTTGATGTGAGACTATCTTCTCCTTTTTTGTCTTCTCCACAACCACCATTCTATTCCACATATAGTGCTATGTCCATGGCTCATGCTCATGTATTGCGTGAAAGTTGAAAAAGTTTGAGATTATTAAAGTATGAAACAATTGCTTGGCTTGTCATCGGGGTTGTGCATGATTAAACACTTTGTGTGATGAAGATAGAGCAACAGCCAGACTATATGATTTTGTAGGGATAACTTTCTTTGGCCATGTTATTTTGAGAAGACATGATTACTTTGATTAATATGCTTGAAGTATCACCATTTTCATGTTACTATGAACTTCTATTGTGTATCATTTGGATCTGAACATTCATACCACAATAAAGAAAATTACATTGAAGAATTATGCTAGGTAGCATTCCACATCAAAAATTCTGTTTTTATCATTTACCTACTCAAGGACGAGCAGGAATTAAGCTTGGGGATGCTTGATACGTCTCCAATGTATCTATAATTTTTGATTGTTCCATGCTATTATATTACCCCTTTTGGATGTTTATGGGCTTTATTTTACACTTTCATATCATTTTTGGGACTAACCTACTAACCGGAGGCCCAGCCCATATTGTTGTTTTATTGCCTGTTTCAGTATTTCGAAGAAAAGGAATATCAAACGGAGTCCAAATGGAATGAAACCTTCGGCATCGTGATTTTTTGGAAGAATATCATCCTGGAGGCTTGGAGATCAAGTCAGAAGACCCTCGAGGAGCCCAGGAGATAGGGAGCCCCCCCCCTACAGGGCACGACCCCCTGTCTCGTGGACCCCTCGAGCACCGCCCGACCGACTTCTTTCTCCTATATAACCCTATGTACCCTTAAAACATCGAATAGGAAGATGGATCGGGAGTTCCACCACCGCAAGCCTCTGTAGCCACCAAAAACCTCTCGGGAGCCCGTTCCAGCACCCTGCCGGAGGGGGAACCCATCACCGGTGGCCATCTTCATCATCCCGGTGCTATCCATGACGAGGAGGGAGTAGTTCACCCTCGGGGCTGAGGGTATGTGACAGTAGCTATGTGTTTGATCTCTCTCTCTCGTGTTCCCTCTACGGCACGATCTTGATGAATCCCGAGCTTTGCTATTGTTTTTGGATCTTATGATGTTTCTCCCCCTCTACTCTCTTGTGATGAATTGAGTTTCCCCTTTGAAGTTATCTTATCGGATTGAGTCTTTTATGAGAACACTTGATGTATGTCTTGCCACTTGATGTATGTTTTGGTGACCAACTTGCAGGTTCCGCCCATGAACCTATGCATAGGGGTTGGCACACGTTCTTGACTCTCCGGTAGAAACTTTGGGGCACTCTTTGAAGTACTTTTGTGTTGGTTGGATGAATCTGAGATTGTCTAGGTGACATTAGGGTTTTGGTTGATTTGTGTCTTAAGGTGTTATTCTAGTACGAACTCTTTTATAGATCGATCCGAAGGAATAACTTTGAGGTGGTTTCGTACCCTACCATAATCTCTACGTTTGTTCTCCGCTATTAGTGGCTTTGGAGTGACTCTTTGTTGCATGTTGAGGGATTGTTATATGATCTATCTATGTTATTATTGTTGAGAGAACTTGCACTAGTGAAAGTATGAACCCTAGGCCTTGTTTCCTATCATTGCAATACCGTTTACGCTCACTTTTACCATTAGTTACCTTGCTGTTTTTATTATTTCAGATTACAAAAACCTATCTGCTATCCATATTGCACTTGTATCACCATCTCTTCGCCGAACTAGTGCACCTATATAATTTACCATTGTATTGGGTGTGTTGGGCACACAAGAGACTCTTTGTTATTTGGTTGCAGGGTTGTTTGAGAGAGACCATCTTCATCCTACGCCTCCCATGTATTGATAAACCTTAGTTCATCCACTTGAGGGGAATTTGCTACTGTCCTACAAACCTGTGCACTTGCAGGCCCAACAATGTCTACACGAAGAAGGTTGTGTAGTAGATATCAGTAGCCCACTTCACAAGATTGATGCACTCGCTACAGGGCATATAAAAATACATGGATTCGATTCCTGTAAGGATGGCATGATTATGCTCCTAAAACATGTAGACATGATGCTCAAAAGAAAATCTCACCAAAAGATATAAAAATGACAAATAGGCAATTTACAGCAGTTTTCAGCAGTTAACAGCAACATGCACTTTTGCAACATGGATTAATATGTCAAGATTCACCCTAACATGAATGCAAAGCACACCGGCATGTAGAGCATGAAGAGCAGAACATTTGCATATCAAGATCATCTTCATCATAGGATCAACAGGGACAAAGTTACACCACTCACAACATGCATACATGATGTTAACAATCATCAGATTCCAGCAGTCTATCATTTAGCAGTTTTACAACAAAGATTAAGGCATCAAGATGAAGAGTAACATGAGTGCAATTGCAACCATCATGTAGAGCATCAAGGTATGAACATTTTGACATATCATGCATGCAAAACGAAGCAGTACACACCATGTTAGAGCAAGTGAAACATGCACACATGATGATAAAAATGTTGGGACTTGGTCGAAAATAACCACCTAGGGGAAATCGGGACGGCGTGGTTCCAGGGACGAGACGGTCTGGGACGGGGTGTGTTCGGTTCGAGGGCCGGGGACGTCCAAGGGCGAGGCGGTCCAAGCAGCGGCTCGGGCGGTTCTGCGCGGGCCGGTCCGGTTCGGTCAATCCGACTGGTCCGATCGGTCCACGTGGGGGCGGTGGAGACCGAGGCGGCGTTGGGCGGCGGAGATCGGGGCGCCGGAAAGGCTTGCAGCGGTGGGCGGTGGATCCGGCCGAAGGTCGCTGGGCACGGCCGGGAGGCGCCGGATCTGCCCGGAGTTGGCTGGATCCGGGCGGCGGGAGGCGGCAAGGTGCGGGCGGCGGAGGCTAGAGTGGGAGGCGACGAGCGACGCCCGAGGAGCTCGGGCGAGCGGAGGAGAGGGGCGGCGCGCACGGGCCCGGGTGGGCCTGCCCTGGGCTCGCGGGCCCCGCGGCTGCGGGGGAGCCGGCGGAGGACAGGTGGCGGCCTGGGTTTGGCCAGGAGCGGCGACGGGGATGAGGTCACCGCGCCTGATTGGCCCAGGAGACGTGGAGGCGGTGGTGGATGCGTCCGGCGGCGGGGTGGACACATCCGATGGCGCGGAGGAGGCTTTGATCTAGGGCTTGCCTGAAATTTCGGAGGGAGAGGTGTATTTATAGGTAGAGGGAGCTAGGAGAGTCCAAATGAGGTGCGGTCTTTGCCCACGCGATTGTCATCCAATGGCGGAGAGCATGGAGGGGATTTAGATGGGCTAGCGGGATGTTGTGGAAGGGTGCTGGGCTGCAAAGAGAAGGGGGTTTCGGTTAACTCGGTTAACCGTTGGGGCATCAAATGACCTCCAAATGGAATGAAATTTGACGAGCGGTCTACCGGTGATATACCAAGGCCACTCGGCAAATCTCGGCCCATTCCGAGAAAGTTTTTCTCCCGCTCACGAAACAAGGTCTGAGAGGGGCAACTGGGCACGACGAGTGTGTCTCGGCTCAGAACGGATAATGGAGAGAACTGGTGGAACCCGAACGGATGCAAGTTTAGAAAAACATGTAGATGAAATCCAGATGATGACATGGTAAAATGCAACACGCAAGCAATAACATGGCAACAACGACGAATAACTAGAAGACACCTGGCGCATCGAATTCGGGGCATTACACACAAGTCAGCCTCTAAACCTGTGGCAGACAAATACAACCCATTTAAAAATAACAGCCCATTCCATACGTTCAAACGGAAAGTTCAACATTCAAAGCAAAGTAACAGGTCTGATCCAGATATAGAGTAGTGGACTTCCACGTTGACAACCATCATATCCAAGTTAACTATCTACTCCCACTAATACCCTAGTAGTGTGCATGGACAAACTTACCATTAGCTAACAAGATGTTGCCTGCGGCCATCTGCGGTACATGCTAAACGCCGGCACCGATGTCCTCCTCCTTGCCCCGGACTAGCCAGGGGTGCGATAGGGCATGTTGCTCACGCGCGTTGGCCATTTCCATGTCGTCGTGGTCCACCGAAGCTTTGGCTTCTAAGTGAGAAACCCACTTGACAAGCTGGTAGTAAAATTCGGCGTCGCGAACGTGTGTGTGCCCCACAGCCTCCAGGGCTATTTGCCGGGCACCGGCCTCCACGTAGTCGGCCCAGTTGTGGGCGCTCTGCTCGTTGCTCAGAGAGTCGGTGCGCTGCTGCTCCATGCCCCGCTGGCGGCACAAATCGGCGATACGCTGCTCCTCCGCCAGGTGGTCGCGCTCTAACAAGTCCTCATACTCCGCATTGCCATCTAAAGATCAATAGAATGCCTCCTCCCTCCGACTGCCTTCCGGTGAAAAAACTAAACACTAGTTCCAGCGGTGACCGCCTACGGCGTCACCTATGTCGGACGGGCGGGGGCATGACAGACGTGGCAAGAGCGAGGGCAAGTGGCGAGCGACGTCGAGCCAGTGTGGGATTATGAGGATAGGGCGAGTTGTGTGGTGGTGCCACCAGAAAACACTGGGAACTAGTAATTATAGGCGGAAAGTAGGTGAACCAGCGTGTCATGGGAAACACGACGGTCGTCGCGGTCATTAGAATTCAATGCATAAGCAGGCATGGCTTAGCGCGCCAGCTTGGCATGGAAAACTAGAAAAACTGAAATTATGACTGTGCCATCCCGTCAGTGGTGCGTCCCGTCTGTGCTTGGTCGCATGTCGGCATGATGGTCAAATGAGTTCACTCGACTCATACAGATGAGGTACGTGCGTGATCCGCTGGGTATTCGCGTAGGATCGAGTCTGTCGGATAGTGTATGTGTAGGATCGTAATAGCTGGCTGATGAATGTTAGCTGGGATTTAAGGCATTTGCGAACATTTTTATGGCAGTTTTTTCAGATTTGCATGGCATTTTCTTCAGAACAACATGTCAGTTTCTTCAGACGTAGGCATTTTTATTCAAAAAACTGCCACCTTCTGATCTTGCGTTGCAACTAAAATTGCCAGGAGCGTATTAGTAGGCTAGCTAGTGACCGACCAGTAACTTGTAAACACTGAATGAACAGAAATAAGGAACTGCTAGTAACTTGTAAATGCTGAGCACACAGAAATAAGGATCATGCTGTGCACAGTAGTAAGAGCCGATCCGTTCGAAATGTTCACACGAGACTCACAAGCTTGGCATTGTAATATGTTCACATTAGAAGCCCAAATTCACAACCAACGAGTACGATTCCCATACATAAGATCAACATGTTAATCCATCTCAATGATTCACAGATCATATACAAATATGTAGCTTGAAAAGCAAAGATCTAGAATAAACATCTGTTCTTGCTACTAACATGGATGCCTCTCTGGCCAACATTCAGTACAGAGTGAAAGATAAATTTGTTTGTGAAGTCTACACTTCCTCTTGCAAAAATGTAAGTGGTTTCACCTAAAGTTAGAACCATGAGAATATGATTTGGTCTTCTCTCGGCCACACGTCGTGACTATTTTCGGAATACAAACTTTAACTTAGGCAAAATGATGCCCATTGTATATGAGACCGGAGCAATGAAGCACCTAGTGTTAGCCAATAAATAGTACAGTACTACTTTTTTGCAGTCCTTGAAGTGACTATCCAATCTTTCCATGTCTATTTTCAAATGGCACTGCATGCAGTGACTATACTATTCTCTTGTGCAGTTCAACCAAAATTGAGGTCACTTTATTTGTTTGCCAAATAGCAACAGGCAGACATCTGTCTGCACAAATATCAAGCAGCTAGTAAACATATACCCCACTTTGTATTTTCGGTTTAAACACGTCTCTTACCATCTGTCATGTTTTGCACTGGATAATTTGATACAGTCATTTTTTGCCCTGGACAATTTTGTACTGAATTGATTTGCTAGTACATAGCAGAAATATCACGCCTATTCTTCATCAGACCAAGGATATCCATGTTCACAGTGATGGAAAAGGTGAAATCGATACAGCCAAAATTGAGCATCCTATCATTGAATCATGTCCTGCACCTCCAATGTAGGACCACCCTGCCAATAAATTCACATGCAAACCACTAATATTACTATCTAATGATAGTACAAAAAGAGTAGCAAGATAGTAGCAAATCATCTACCTTCGTAATGAACAACTCATAGTGCCACCAATTGGATATACCAGTTTGGAAGAAAACATGCTCATAATGTTGAACCATTTGGACTTTTTCGCAGTTCCACTAAAATCAAGCATCCCTGTTTGCACAGATATTGAAAGTGTGATTACTATAAAAGTGGCACCAGTTGAAGCATTGACTCCCAAGTATAAGCATTCCAATTTCTTAATGGAAAAAGGTAGCAAGACTGTTTCTAACCACCTGTTTGAAGGAATAAATAAGGCAACAACGATTGATGTCAGGAAGGCATACATAGTATTTTCTGAAAGATTGAACCATTCCTCGCCTTTCCTCCTCTTTTAAGCATATTTTGTGCAGTTGAACTAAAATAAAACGCCATCACCACCTTGACAATTCAGTGACACTGTACAAAAAGCAATGACTTACCATTACATGATCATGTCAGGTATGTAATCAACAAGCATTAGAGACAAACATGCATACCTCCTCCGATAACATAATGAACATTAATTTTAACAAAGGTGTGACTAGCTTTACCGGCATAATTTGAGTGAACTCTTCACCCTCTATTCCTTAATATAAGACGTTTTCATAGTTCAATTTAAAGTACCCAAATGTCTAGTATTTAGAAAACAGGTAGTAGTTTTCTTGAGAACATATCTGGGAAAGCTTGCCACACCTTATATATGTCCATACGCTAATGCAACACCATTCAAATAGTACAAATATACACTAATCCAGTGGCTAGTGCAACAGTAGAGTAGTTTTTTATTACAGGGTACAGTACAATGGTTTTACTAAACAGATTTCCATAAGCTAGCACTGGAAGATTTCTATAAGCATTAAATATACAAAATGTAAAGGTAACATGTTTCAGCATTGGTATACTAGTTGTGCAACAACATTAAACCAAATACACAAGTCTGAAGGTAACTACCATTATTAATTGATGACAGTATAAAAAAATTGCAAACCATGTACCTTCAAGGTAAATATAATTTCGAACTCAAGGGGACTTGAAAAATTGCTACCCCAATCTTGATAATCGATCAAACATAAAAACTTGATCAACCAAATCAAGAAAATATCCGGAGGAGGAGGTGCCCACTCTTGATCTTTCCTATTCTCTTAATAATTTTTTGTGCATTTTAACCAAAATAAAATGACATCAGCGCCTTGGCATTTTGGTGACACTTTTCAAAAAAATTGACTTATCTCATGAAAGTGAGGTATGTAATCTATAAGCATTAACAGTGCAAAATCTGAAGGTAGTAACATGTTTCATCATGGGTATACAGGCTGTGCAACAACATTAGAATGCCTTAGCTGAAAAATCTTTAATACATCCACAATCAACAGCTAGCCCTGAAATAATCCAGTGACATTAAACAAAATTGCTTAAATTTATCGATGACATTAGACTGAGTGCGGCATTAGTTAAATGTGGCATCACTTTAGCAGTAGCATTGCTTGATTTTACCAGTGGCGTTATACTCAGCAAAAAAGTGGCAATAAAAGCATGGGAGGCCCATTCGGACAGTGGGCGCACTAGTATGATGTACCTCCATGGATGCATAGAGTGGTGAGGGAGGGATGGTTGCACAGAGCAACAAATATCCAGGCAGCATATGTGGATTACGTCCCATTTTTGTTCTCTTTAGCCACCTTTTTCCTATGTAAGTACAACAAACCGATTGACATGGTCATTCTCTATTGTGTTGTCATGCCTTTCTACCCTTTTCAATCAAGAGACACGAGACTCGTTCCTTAGCTACTAATTTTCCCCTTTTGAACCTACATACGGGTTCGATACCTAGTCTATTCGACAATACTTTCTCCCTTCCTTTCCTTATTCAACCCAGACATGGATTAGTCTGCAAGAAATTGGGTTTCCTTTAATAGTGCAAATTAAGGTTTTCGTTTGCATGACCAACAGAGTAGAGGATAGCAAATTGGGGAGATGGTGGAGTAGAAAAAGACCCACTTGCAGCGACGTGGCAGATGGGGGCAATAGAACCAGGGTATGGTTCGAAAAGAGGTAC
The DNA here is from genome assembly GCF_018294505.1 of Triticum aestivum. NCBI lineage: Eukaryota > Viridiplantae > Streptophyta > Magnoliopsida > Poales > Poaceae > Triticum > Triticum aestivum. The sequence goes on from NC_057795.1 coordinate 254,712,412, forward strand.
CATACCTAAGGGTCGGCGAGAAGTAGCTTCGGTCATGTTCGTCGTCCTCTGCACACACTACGGCAGCTAGCTTGGAGATGGAGGCCATCCTGCGCGGGCGCTAGGGCTGAGAGGATGGTCTTGTCATCAGTGTGTCCCATCGCTCGCCGATGATGAGTGTGTCAACGTTGTATGTCCTTTTCTTACTCGGCGGACGGGATCCTGGCGGATCTGTGACCATGAGTGAGGAGGGAGAGAGAGGAGCCACCACCCTCTTTTTTAGATCTGGAGAGAGGGTGATAGTGTGAGAAGCAAGTGGGCAGCCCTTAGCAAGCAAGCGCCAAGCTCCAGCCTATATATCTTTTTTATACTAGTACTAGAGTTGGAGTCATGGTAGAGTAGTTTATATTTTCTCTCCATACAATACCAATTAGTTGTGCTTCAAACTGAATGGCACGGCATTAATTAAAAAAATAAAGTCGAGAAATAATGCGGCACCTCGAGCCAATGCGACTAGATCGCATTTTGCACGAGAAATGACACACCATGTTTCATTGACATGTGGTCCCGTTCCAACATGTCAGTGAGACGATGATGAGTCCTTTTGTACAATTTCCGAATGGATGTCTATGTAGGCCGGGGCACCTCTTCCTGTACCGTGGCAACCGTCCACCGCCTCTTTTCCTTTCCCTCTCGATTTGGGACTGCTGCCGCACTTCCTCCCTCCATTTGCATTCACCCTTCATTCTGCCATTGTTCGATCGTCTTCTCCATGGAGGGAACATGCCGGAAACGACCCTGTTAGTCTTGCCCCGATCTGAAAGATGACGTGGTGGAGGAACTCATTGATTGGTGTGTCGTCATCACCTCGTCTAGCATGGCAAGTTCGTTCATGACCATCCTTGACTCAACAAATAACATCATTACAAAGAACCCAAGGGTTCAGGAGCGGTTTGATCTCCCCTATCTTCTTTGCCATTACCCTGCTCGCTGGCGCGGGGACGACGGAAGCCTCGCCTTGTGCAAGTTGATGCCGCTTGATAATGATACATGTGATGTTAAGATGCCATCGCTTAAGGGTAAGTCCTGGGTAGGCACAAATGGAGATTGGGTTATTTATGTTGGGTACAACTGTGAGTGGGAACTTGTGAATGTGTACACACGTCACCGGGTTCCACTTCCAAAAATCTTAGTGTGCCCTAAGGTTGAGCACACGGATGATCTACGTAGGTTCAAATATGATCATGGTGACCATCGTCTACAGAAGATAGCAATTTATCGAGTTCCCAACCGCTCTTGGGATTAAACGAATTATCATGTTGTTGCTATCTTCGACAAGTTTGTTGCCATCCTTACTTCCAGACCTCGATGGATATTGCTCAAAAATCAATTTCTGTACATAGATGAGTATTGTGATGCTATTCAATACGCGAGTCTTGTGTTTGCTGCCACCACTCGTGGCACTATTTTTGCATGGAATCCTTATTGTTTTAGTATGTTTGTCTTCCACCATAATTAGAATTGTTTAATCCACGGGCATGCGAGTTAGTATCCCCGTACTAATTAACCTTCTTGTGTTTCCAAGGTCCTGTGAACATTCGACCACCTATACTTGAAAGTTTTTATAACCAATGGGGAGATGACGATGGTGATGATCATGAGCATGAGGACGAGTAGGACCTACATACTCAGTGGCGCCTGGTAACTTATTCTGATGGATCACCTCTTCTTGTATGTATACAGGGCACTGCTGATGTTACTAAGGAAGCAGGTGTTGTCTCCCATGGTCGCACTCTTCGGACCTATTCCAACATCTGTTGCAGGGTTTCCGAGATGGATACTAGTGTGCTAGCGCCAACAACTTCTGCCTGGTTCCGTATTGATAGTCTTGGAGAAAACTCGATCTTCCTTGGACAAAACTATCCAATGATGGTGAAAGGCGATCAAGTTGCTGTTGGCACAACGTTACTACCATTTATGAGAAGCAATTGCATCTATTCCTCGGACATTTCTATGGTTCCCTACCCTGGCTATCACAATATGCATCCTGATATAGGTCGCTTTAGCCTGGATGATGAGTTTTGTGTTGGTCTCGATATTGACAATAGCTGACCTTTTCCAGAGGCTTACTTATGGTTCAAAGCAAGAGTTTCCAACGTCGAGGATTGGTTGAGCTGAAGTTCATTTCAATGCTTGTCATTTATTGTGTGTTAAAAACTTTAGTATTTACTAGAATGTTTTGTTGGAAATAATATATAATCCATAATGTATCCTCGTCGTCATTGTGTGTTGATGACTTGTTGTATATAATGAATGGTACATTTGCATATGCATGTCATAAACTCAATTTATGAATGGTTTTTGAGTCACTTCTTGGAGTATGAGTACCGTAGTAGTATAGCTAGCATCCGGTTATATGAAGTTGCCACATCACATAGAGCCAACCTAATAGTGGAGTATGCTAGTACAATTGTTAGTCCTAGTAGTGGTATACCATCAACTAGAGCTAGATGTCACACGGAGGCCGAGAAATATGGTGATAGCGTGAGGTGGGCTTGTACATATGATGTAGGCACAAGGCTTCCCATGTTTCCTACTCCTCTGGTCTAAATGTGGAGAAAATTTAGTCGAGTTTTTCCTCATTTTTCCTCCACATGGGACACCCAGCATCCAGGGCATGTCATCCTAGAAAATGGAGTGCTAGTTGAAGGTAGGAGCATGTGATGTGTATCTTGGGTTAAACTGTAAATAGAGTCTTACTCTTGATTAAATCCAAAATAGGCCACCGAAGATCTTTATTGGATTTGTTGTTCATCACCAGCACGTCGATGTGAAAGATGTGCAGGTTCAGTGGGTCATCTTGGGTTTTCACTAACATGTGGGACCGAATGTGAGCAAATAGACGATGGGCACACTCCGTGCGTCCACTGGCTGGCAGAGGAGAGAGAGAGAGGAGGGCTGAGCACTGAGCCATGGACTCTAGGAAATTTTGTGACAATGTGAGTACTAGTACTAGTGGTGTACCGTATCTCCTAGTGGTGTTTGCTCTATGTAACCAGCACGTCGATTAATAGTGGGGTGGCTGGGACATAACTAGCATTCACGTCTAGCAGTACGACACATGCCACTCACACGAGTCCCATCTAACACCAATTTTCTTGGACTCCATGCTATAGCTATCTCTTCTCCCTCCTGTACAATACTACTACATTGGTAGTACTACTACTAGTACTAGCACCACCGTCTGGATTTAGTACTACTACCACCTACGTCTGGATTTAGTATTTGACTAGCAATCTCTAGTAATGCATGTCACAAAAAATATACTACTCCCTCTGTAAATAAATACATGGAGTATTGCTTTATTCGGTTTTGAAGGTAGTTTCCGATGAAATTATACACTCTCCCTTCCGGTAGATGACTCAAATCTGAAATCTCATCAATCAGACTACTATTGTACTCACTGAGCGGTCAACTTGGTAAGCTACAAACAAAAAATGGAATCAAAGACTACTATTGCACTCCCTTCGTATTACTACATTAGTCACATTACGAAAACCAAATAATCCCAAAACTTTAGGTGTGGTGCATTAACTACCCAACTTTTTGACACGAAAAAAGAAATCAGCCAATAGGACACGTGGGTTGTGTATGCATTCATCGACTTAAGACTAATTAGCACAACATGCAGTGCTCAATTCTCTTTATGCAATGACATTAATTACAAAATACTACTCCTACCTCCGTCCTGGTTTATTGGTCCCCTTAGTATTTTGTGCCAAATTTTGACCATAGATTTAACTAAAATAATAATAATGCATGTCACCAAAAATTGTATCATTGGATTCGTATTTGAACATAGTTTCCAATGATATTATTTTTGGTTACATGCATTAACATTTTATTAGTTAAATCAAATGTCAAAACTTGGTGCAAAATGCAAAGGGGACCAATAAACCAGTAAACATCAAAGTTCTCTTGTTTTGCCCCAACTTGGTATCAGTGAGATGACTATACTACACCGGCACGGAAGGAGGGACGAGGAGTAGATGGAGAATACACATGGGAATGCAATGAAGTCTGCACTTCTCATATAAAAGCTCCCCGCTAGTCCAATATATGAAATCCTACGCACCTATGCACCCTAACCAAGGGCAAGAGTGATCACTCCAATCGCAAGATCAGTTGACTAGAAGCTAGACCCATGGAGGCAATGAGCGCGAGGATTAGCCGGTTGTGCCAGATGGTCCACGACGCCGGCCTACGGCCCGGCACCGAGGAACGTATCCAGGTCGTGCTTGAGGCCGCCAGGGCGAGACGCCTCTTGGACGATAGCTTCGTCTCGTTGTTCGATGAGGTCCTCGTCGGCTTCATCGACAAGTCCACCATCATCAAGAAGCTCGCGGATGACCATGACGTATGCCTCCAACCCACGTGCCCACGATCTGCGATGCCCGCCACCCTCAACAGCCTCTATGGAGACAACCTCTTCGATGCACTGGTGGCCTTGCGACTGCCCACCATCACGGCAGAGAATGTCCACCTCGAGGTCGCGCTCGCCGTGCATCGTCTGGCACAGCAAGACACCATCGACATAATCACCCACATCTGCAAGAAAATCATCCACAAGGACTACTACGTGCAAGAGGAGTATGATAGGACGATGGCCTTCTTTGACCACATGGCAACCTTGGACGACATTGTTTAGAAGCACGTTGAGCTCGCCGCCAACGCTGCTGCTCCTCACACGTCAGTTGGTGACTCGGCACACTAGAGCATAAGGATGTTGTTGATGAATCCGCATGTATATTTATCTTTCCATCAATTCCATGTAGTAGTATATTGTAGTTATCTTACCTTTCACATCAACTCCATAATTTTCGTACGTACCATGCACGAACCGCGCCAGAACTAAACTTCTCATTACTCTAGGGAAAATCATTATTTCTATCTATCAGTCGTGCCAAGGAGTAGTACCAAATTTTACAAGTTACAAGTTCAAAAGGAAAAGCCTCGCCCCTTTGTAAATTGTGTCTTTTCGCCATCCCTTCTATAAAGAAAAGGCAGTTCTCCTGTCGGTTCCTTAAAAAAGGGAAAGCCTGTGATGTTCGTATCGCACCCCTCACACGGTTCGTCTAGCATGCCACTCAAGGGGAATCTGTGATGTGTTGCATTTTCAGTTACAAGTGGGACCACAGTTGAGCAAACCGACTATCGGGAAACCCCCACCCCGTCCACAATGTGATGGCATAGCTACCCGTTAGTCAAATTATTACGTGCTGCTCCTCACAATGAAGTCACAAGACCCCACGCCGGAGGTGATAGCTGACTGTAGGCGTCGTGTTCGGCATACCAAAGTCAGCCTCACTGTGTGGAGTCACTATCATCATGGTTGTAGAGCTAGCCTGCTTACAACTAGCCGTGTTCAACATAATTTCCCGTGCTTCGCCACGAGCATCTCTACTCTTTTCTTATGCGAGTAAGATGCTTGTGAATTGCACGGAACACCAAGATTGGGGGTGGACGGTGCCGGCAGTGGCCATCACACCAGATTGTTCCATGGCCTTCTAGATGTGGTGGGGAAGAGATAAGTATGATTGTAAGAGACGAGGAGTTGTTTGTAAATAGGGAACAAGTACGAGCATCTTTTTGCAAAACTACAACAGTTTGCTTTGTATGCGTCAGATCTAGATCCGACCGCTATTGGTGAAAGATGGCAGACACACCATCATCACCAACTCAGGTTTTTATAGGAGTAGTAGAGAAAATCTTATAAAAACCGAGTTGGTGAAGGTGGTGTTCCTACCATCCTGCAAAATAGGTCGTCTGATTTATATCTGACGGAAAGGAAGAAACTATGGCAATTTTGCAAAAAGATACCCACACCCCTCTCCACATTTGCAAATAAGGCCTTCCCTCATTCAACCTTACCTCCCACAAGATAAACTACTCATACAAATGCATCTTGATGTTCTGTGTAACACACGGGCATCTTGCTAGTAGAGAAAAAACCGAGTAGGTGACGATGGTGTGCCTTCCATCCTGCAATATAGACTGTCCGATCTATATTTCACGGATAGAAAGCAAACTATGACAATTTTGCAAAAAGATACCCGCACTCCTCTCCACATTTGCGGATAAGGCCTTCCCTCGTTCATATTCATCTCCCACAAGATAAACAACTCGTATAAATGCATCTTGATGTTCCGTGCAATGCATGGGCCTCTTGCTGGTAATAAATATTGTACTCGAGTAATGGGTATATCGTTGCCGCATAACATAGTACCTCATCCTGGATAGTCGTAAGTACAAGTTTCAAACTGATATTATAAATTATAGGAGTAATGTTGCACCTATGAAGAGGGAATATGCAGCATTGTCGTACAAACTAAAATCCACCGCCCGAAAAGTCACTAATGGGCAAATAAATTTTTGAGTCTCTGGCGACTTGATGTTTCAAAAACAAATTTAGCTTTTGCGGAGACTTTATCATTTAGGCTTAGACGCTTGCGGTGATTAGCACGCCATTCATTGTTGTGCTAGAGAACGCCAAACCTCATTACCTTGAGCACACTTGCCTACAGAACAAAGAACCTGGCCAATTTAAACTCAAATGTGCTGCCTCGGTAGTCGATCAAATCAATATCTATAAGATGGAGATCAAGGAATTCGATGAGATTGTTATAGTGCAGCACATTTTTCACTTTCGGGTCTTTTTTTATTTGTAAAAGAAGAGAACCTATTATAGCAGTTGGTTGTATAAGATTGTCGTGTCATCAAGAGGTACCAATACCATTCACTCATACAATAGGGTTGGCTATAGACTTGGCTCTAAGGCTAGTGATATTTTTTTCACTCTCTCTCTCTTTCTCTTTCCTCTCATTTACCTAGGAGCACGTGCAGAGCTTGGGCATTTGTTGCATTCCACTATGTGGCCAATGCCATATTTCTCAAAAGTATGCCACAGAATACGCATCGATATCAAATCAAAAGATTTTGGCACCGATCTAGCAATGTGAGAGTTGGTACCGCCGTGCACGCAGACCCACATGTATAAACAAATCAATCAAACCAACTACACCAGCCTCTCCCTTTCCCAAACAAGTGTTTTCTAATTGCCTCAGTCCTCTCCCTGTCCCACGCGAGTGTTTTTCATTGCGTGAGTTAATTTGGCACCCAAGCAAAGTAGGTGATCCAGATTGGGGCACCAGGTGGGCAATGGAGGGCATCGATGCCAAATGCATCAGAAGTGAATTTGGCACGTGTTTTGGCCTATATAGTGGAGGGCCGTTATAGCCCACTTTTGTACTACCTTGTATTTAGTGTAAAATTTTGACCATAAATTTACCTAAGAAAATGCCAATGCATGTCACAAAAAATTATACCATTTGAAATTATGTTCAAATATGAATCCTATAGTAGAAATTTTTGTGACATGCATTAACATTTTGTTAGTTAAATCTATGGTCAAATTTTGATACTACAAAATACGAGGAGTAAACCAGGACGGAGGTACTTGCTCTTAGGCTAACCATAGAGTTACTAGTCTAAGTTACTTGCCACTATGACTAGCCTAGGCTACTAGTAAAAAAAACAATGCAGGTGATCACGTGAGACAAAGAATACTAAAAACATTTCTTTCGGTGCAGTGCATAGATGCAGTTTTGAACACTACACTTGTCATCGTAATTTGGGAAAATTACAAAAAAAATTGAGCTACATTGTGATTACCGTTTACTAATAAGAAACAAGTTTCACCTCGATGAGTAGCTTCTCTGTGCATGGAAAGCATGTGAGGAATCCAACAACTTGATCCAGATTGGGGCCGATAGATTTTACTGCGAAGATCTTTACTGTGCGCATAGACTGGGTCAAACTTGTGGGAATCCCTTTTTGGATGATAGTCGTAAATACATCCAGAAGAAATTTAAAAATGTGAACTTCAAGAAGACGGAGAATAAGATGAGTGTTGTACCTGAACGATTACGGATCCAATAAAGAGTTTGGAGAATTTGACAGACGAGTACACCAATGCTGTCAATTTCGGCGCGTCAATGACCCTGATTTTTGTTGGACCTTCTAGATCAGATACAAGCAATCTCTCGAGGAAAGGCGCATTCTCAATGACCATAACATGGAACAACTGGAGTGATCTCTTCCCAATTGATGTCTTGTTGCGGGGCCAACAAGACACATAAATCCATCAGAGATTCGTCGAGCCAATGTGGAGGCTAATGAACTCGTGGATCTGCCAAAGACGAAGTTACTCAAGAGCAGTACAGCTGTGGAGCATGTGCTCCATAGCCTTCTTCGAGATGCCAACGTTGAAGAGGTCGAGCTTCTTGAGTTGAGGGAGAAGAAGGGCGGGCGCGTCATTATTCTGGGGAAAATAGCAGGAGCTGAAGCTGGCGCGACGCAACGTTGGCGTGAGGCAGAGCGTGGACGGTGGTCGAGAGCGCCATCGTCTAGCTTCAAACCTGAGCTCGTCGAGATGATCTAGAGCGGGGGATAAGAACCACTCGTCGAACTTGGCTTGGACCTTGCAGTTGGTACTGAACATGCAAATGTCAAGGCGTTTGGCTGGCCCAGGGTGCGATGAAAGGATCTTGGAGACTGCGGCCATGCGTTTGCAATCCCCGTTACAAAGGCTGTTGTCGATGGTGAGGTTGACGAGGACATGGCGCCAGAGGGGGCGCCACTTCCGAGAGAGCGGGGTGGTCCGCATGGAAGATTTGGTGGGGAGGAGGCCGATGATGACGAGAAGCATGTCGTCGGGGAGGTTGCTGATGAATTCCAGGCTCGCCAGATGCGGTTTTGGCTCGAGCCGCCTCCGCTTGTTGGCTGCCTCACCGTCCATCTCAGTCGGCGGCGAAGCCAGTGTACACGTGTGCTGGTGTGTATTGTGTGTTGGGGGTGCACGAGTGCGTCCTTGTGTGCATGCCGCCGCACAGTGGTGAAGTGTGTGCGAGTGCGTCCTTCACGTGGAAGAAGTGTGCCCTCAGTTTACTAGTGTGTGGGCTGCTACCTCGAGTGGTTTCAACTTTGTTTACTTCACTGCGTGTTAGTTGGGCCTTTAGTTTACTTATTTTCACCCACTTGTACATGGGCCAGCACACGAAGATAGACACACTGACAACGCAACATGTGGACTGGTTGACCGGTCAACTAAACAATATACGAAGCTATACGCTGACATGGTGACCATATAATCCCTCGGTAAAGAGATATCGAGTGAGAGGGGAGGCCCATGAAAGATAGTAGAGAGAGAGTAAGAGTTACTCCCTCCGTTCGATAATGTAGTGCCTATATTTTTTTTAAAGTCAATCTTTTGAAACTTTGACCAAGTTTATAAACAAATTACTTATATCTACAATACCAAAGGTAAATGATAGTATGAAGTAAGTACATGTTGTGGTGAATCTAATGATCGTTCCAGATGTAAATGTTTTTCCCCACATATTTCTGGTGAAAATTTTCTGAGGTTTGACTTTTCAAAACATCCATATGTTTATGGACGTGAGAGAGTACCTAACTAGAGAGAGAGAGAGAGAGAGAGAGTGAAAAAGAAAGAGTGAGTGAAAAAATGTGTGTGTGTGTGTGTGTGAAAGAGACATGGACAACACGTGATAAAGTAGAGAAAAAGTGTGTGTGTCTTATGCAAACATATCACACATGCATCTTCGACGGCGGAAGCGAGGTGAGGAGATAGTGTGTGGTTGTTTGCAACCGAGAGAGAAAGACCCCTAGCACGTGGCCCAGTGAGGTCTCGCAAACAAGGGAGAGAGGTCGAGAGAGACGCATGGAAAAAATGTAGGCATGGGGAGGAGAGAGTGTGTTTTTGGGACAGAGATCCCCTAGAGATCGTGATGGGACTACATGGGTTGGAGATCGAGTGACAAGGTGTGTGCGCGGTAGAAGATTTCCCAAGAGATATCGAGATAGACGTATGGACGGAAGGAGGCAATACCTGTGTTCCTGATGAATAGTGAGAGAACGTCATCCTTAGGGGGGAGTGCGTGTGCCTATGATGGAGTGAGGGATTATGGTACTTAGGGTGGTGCGTGTCACATAGAGAGAGAACAAGGGCGGAAAGTGTTAGATGGATCTATGTAGCACAAGCGAGATATACGTATGTGAAAACCAGTGAGATATAAATTTTGAGAGAGAGAGAGGAGCCCCGATATGGCTGAGTGGGGCGTCAGATAGCTGAGAGGGGGAAAGAGATACTCCATCTGTTCGATAATGTAGTGCATACGAATTTTTTAGAAGTCAAATGTTGGAAACTTTGACCAGGTTTTACACAAATATTATTTATATCTACAATACCAAAGATATATCATACGAAACTACATCTCATGATGAATCTAATGATATGTTTGTCGTTCTAGATGTAAACATTTTTCTCCACGTACCTGGTCAAATTTTGTGATGTTTGACTTTTCAATAAATCTATATGATGTGGACCAAGAGAGTACCTAAGTCGAGAGAGATCAAGTGCATGTGAAGGAGAATGAGTGAGTTTGCAAAAACAGTGTGTGTGAAATAGAAAGGGACAACAAACGATAAAATAGAGAGAGTGTGTGTTCGTTTCTGATGCAAACATATCACGCATGCATCTCTGAGGTAGAAAAGCGAGGTGAGGAGATACACGAAGATAGCTAGTGCATGATTGTTTGCAACGGAGAGAGACACCCCTATAGAACATGTCCAATAGAGGTCTGTCCAATAAGGGACATAAGTCGAGAGGGACGCATGGGGAGGGAGAGAGGGTGTGTTCGTGATAGAGAGATCCTGTCGAGATCGTGAGGGGACTATATGGGTGGGAGATCGAGGGACGAGGTGTGTGTGTGATAGAAAGATGCCCCGAGGGAAATTGAGATAGACCAAGTGTGGAAAAGAGACAATGCATATGTTTGTGATGGAGACCAAGAATTAGTCATATACATAGGGGGGACAACGTGTGCCTACAATTGAGTGAAAGACAATCGTACTTAGCTAGGCGTGAGATTGTGTGTGTGTGTGTGTGTGCATGTGAGATGGAGAGAGAACAAGGGAGAGAGAGAGTTTTAGATGGGTCTATTGAGTGTGAGTGAGATATGCATGTGTATGTGTGACCCAAGGAGATGGAGAGTTTGAGAGAGAGAGAGGGAAGAGCTCCGAGATGACAGAGTGGTGAGTGAGAGAGTTACGGGCAACGAGCTAGGGAATTTGTGTGCGTATGATGAGTGCAACCTAGATATTTAGCTTGGACTAGAGAATCATACATTGTGTGCCAGAGAGACCTACACGTGGATTATGCATGCGAACTAGAAAGACCCCTCCCCCACACACACATAGAGAGAGAGAGATAGAGAGAGAGGGAGAGGGATCGACAAGATTTGTGTTTGGATGTGTGCGATAGGATTGAAGATTGTCGTTGAGAGAGAGAACGGGAGTCCGGGAGAGGGGGAGGTCGCGTTTATGCATAAAAGACTAATATAAAAGATGTTTTGATATAAATTTGCATTGAAATATTTGAATTGGAGAACATGTTGTCTGCAATCCAGACATGAACAGAGATATGCATATCAAACAAGTTCATTAATTTGACTTTCAACATGTTCATGGAGTACTATAGTACATCATGCTACTCAATTGAGGTGTTCAGTTTTGGATTTAGTTCACTATTTTGACCTGGTGAACGAGCTATTTCATTGAATCGAGATATTTCATTTTGGCTTTGATTCCCGTTTTTGAGTGGGTCAACTATTTGTCATGTAGTAAATTTTTAGCATCGAGCATGTAAAACTACATTAGTCCCGAGCAACATCTCACCATCGAAAAAAGAAGTGACAAGCCAATATTTCAAAATTTGATTCGAATCAATTTTTTTTGAAATGGAACACTCCAATTCCATACTTAAACAGGCTCAGCCAAATTGCTGGCCATTCGAATCGACTTGGTGGTAGACGTGGATGCTCGTTCTCCCAAAATTTGAATGAACCGCTAAACACCCTCTGCTCGGTGGAATTCGCCCGAGCAAATAAATGGGAGACGCGAAATAACCGGCCTATGTGGTATACACATCAATTGGCCCATTCTACATCGAGGATACGTTTGTAACTTCATCCAAGCGCACCTTCTTCTCAGTCGAAATGACAGGTGCCAAATAATTTATAAACCATGGGCGGCAAAACACCCTCTCCTCGGCCGAAATCGCTTGCGTCGACTATTTCAAAACGCGCCCTCCTCGCCCGAAATAGCTCGTGCCCACTATTTCAAAACACGACCTCCTCGCCTGAAATCGCTCGCGCCCACTATTTGGTAGAAGCAAAGTAACTACTATCCCCGACCCTCAAGACACGGACCCAAGCCCAGAAGGCTAAAGGCAGGGGTAGAACTCTAACCCCCCCCCCACACACACACATTTCAGACAAATGCGTTCATAAGAGATGGTTCCCCCTCCCAATTCCCCAATCATACATCATGGATACCAAATCACCTTCTCCCTAGAAGCCCCCATCTCCCTAGCAGCGAAACCTCAGCCCCTCCTCCATGGTGCCCTCACCGCACCAAATTCACCGCTGCCATCCTCCCCAATGCCGGAGACACTGTCCGTTTGTCATCATGCACTGGGCCGTGTGCCTCTTACTCCATGCTGCCGGAGCTACCTCGACGACGACCGCGTGAACCGTAGCGGAGCCAATTCACCACCGCCATTGTTCACGGCATCAGAGAGGCTCCAACTTCGGATGCATCCAGGGCCCCGGTGCTGCTTCCCCATAGCCATCAACCGTCATGACATATCTTCTTTCTTGCCGCTGGGAGCCACCGCAACTGCGTCGGCTTCACCAACTCAGCAGATGGAGCAGCATACTTCACCAGGCCACAAGATAAGTCGTACACTCATCTTAAATCACTTTATTTAGGCGTAAGTCATCTGAATTTTTATTCTGGGCCATTCGATTCCCAATGGGAAGCAGCACCCCTCGAGGCGGCGGAGCTCCTAGGCTGCGGGTTAGCTGTTGTCTATCGTAAGGGTGCAGGGGCGCCAGTTCGCTGCGGAAGCAGCGCTTAGGTGGTTTTGTTAGAGTTGTGTGCGTTGAAGGTACTGCCACCGCCGGATCTGGATGACGCTGAGCCATTGTGGATTGGCCGGGGGCGGCGCAACCACGGCAGTGCGGTAGGGCAGGGAGTGGCGTTTAGGTCAGAGCTCTCGTGGTTAGGGACGGTGGAGGCAGGCTGCTCTACCAGTGGTCGCTGGCTCTTCAGGGAAGATACTGAATAGTGTCATCGGGAGGCACAAGACGGCCATCAAGGCATCCGGTGTAGATTGGACAGTACCAAAATAAAATAAAATTGTGTGACCCCAATTTAGTTTTCAGACATGTGACCACTCTCGTACCTTACTGTTGATCTCTTAGGGCATTTCTTCAAATAAGAGATATGTGTCATTCTTAACGTTATGCATTTTTTGAATCTTTAGCCACACCGTCTTCCTTCTCACTACAGCTGCTCCAACAAGGGAAGCATACACTAGAAGTGAGCTATAGTCCCCACTCAACAGTTCCTTGCATCAAATGTGCATGCCCGATGTTGGTGTCAAAACTGGTAGATCTCGGGTAGGGGGTCCCGATTTGTGTGTCTAAGGCTAATGGTACCTGGAGGCAAGGGACGCGATGTTTTACCTAGGTTCGGGCCCTCTCAATGGAGGTAAAACCCTACTTCCTGCTTGATTGATCATGATGATATGAGTGTTACAAGAGTTGATCTACCACAAGATCGTAGAGGCTAAACCCTAGAAGCTAGCCTATGATGATTATGATTCTGTCTCTAAGGACTAAACCCTCTGGTTTATATAGACACCGGAGAGGGCTAGGGTTTACACAGAGTCGGTTACAAAGAAGGAAATCTAATATCCGGATCGCCAAGCTTGTCTTCCATGCAAAGGAGAGTCCCATCCGGACACGGGACGAAGTCTTGAGTCTTGTATCTTCACGGTCCAACAGTCCGGCCAACGTATATAGTCCGGCTGTCCGGATACCCCCCAATCCAGGACTCCCTCACCCGACATGGATAGCCAAAACAACTGCAGGGCCATCGACAAGTCAGCACATGATGCTCACTCCTATGGATGGCGGCCATATAGGTTGTACCCTCATCTTACTTGTGTGCAACATTTATAGCTCTGTTATTCATCTAAGCATGGAAAACAGATTACCACATTTCTCTTTATATTCATGCTGATCTCTTAAGAGTCTTGTTCAGGAGTTAACGTTGTTTCATAGCTCAGATAAGAGACTTGTTCTTTAGGTAACGTTGTTCCATAGTTATCATCCATCAGCCAATGCAATCCCACAGGCTGGTGCTTATAGTATTATACCACTTCTAGTATTACCTATGTTGTTATTTAATACATTTATGTGCCTTCTAGTTAATCTCGAGTACAAACGATACATATGTTGTAGCTTTCATCTGTGTTCTCCCTTTAGTTTTTGAGACCTATTGCTGCTAGTTAAGCCCAGTCCTACTATTTATGTCGTCTCCTACAGACACTCATTACATAAATCGAACTACTAGTTTTCTTCCATGCATGTCATATATAATTGCACACACTGATATATCCACAAGAACTTCACGGAGCAATGTAACGACCAACAAACTTGACTTCAATGATATCCAATATGATGGAACATGTAAAGGCAGTTCTTCAGAAGACATGCAGAAAGATGATGAATCCTATTCACCCCACAATGTCCTTGCTCTAACTTGGCCCATGATATGGGTACAACATGCATATAATGTCCTAGAGTGCATCTACTCTGTTGCAATGCCATGTGCTTAGTCTGCTGATCATGCATGTAAATATGTCACGCCTTCCTGTTTATCAGTACCTATTCCATTCAGGATAACGTGTTTTCAAATTCAAGTACTATCATTCTACTCAGTCCCAGTGTCATCTTCTTAGTTTGGACATCATGCTTCTGAATATCTTATGCATTGTTATTCATCAGTATGTACTTCATTTGTCTACCATACCATGTTTCTTTACATTGAAGTGATGTTCTAGTTGTCTGTTGTGCCATCTTAGTTTCCCAACCATACACGCATATGTTGCCTTAGTGTTTTTCTGTATGTATTCTGCTATCATACAATTTACATTCAGATAGTGTTTTTTACTCTGTTGTCATGTTGTATCCTAGCTCTTACATCGTATTCCCTCTGTTCGGATTACATGTCGCAGAAATGGATAAAAATGGATGTATCTAGAACTGAAATACGCCTAGATACATCCATTTATTTCCGGATAGAGGGAATACATGTCAATATGTCGTGCCTTTCTATTCTTCAGTACCTATTCCATCTCTCTGCCGTGGCATGTTCTATAACTAAAGCACCATTCTTCTATATAAGGCATGCAAGGGGAAGACAGCTATGTTAGAATCTAAAGGGCTACAAACAAGGTCTTTGCAAAAGATCCAAACACCAAGAGATAGTAAACCAACTCCAGTGTTCATAGATTCTGCTCCAGCACAAAGAAACACAACTCCTACTAATAATAAGCCGTTCAAGTGGCTAAAGAACTAGTTCGCTCCAGTCCAGCAAAAACATGTCAACTCCATTCTAAAAAGCGTGTGCATATCCTCACATCATGAAATTTTATAGCATTCAGATCCTATTTTATACAAGTTTCTTAGCCATCTCTCTTTTAGAAAATAAGCTTAAAGGATAGAAGACTTTCTAAACTGGGATCGTGTTTGAGAAAAGTATCTTGCAAGAATTTTCTGTGCTCCAATGCTGATGTAAGTACCTGTTGTATATCACTAAATTTTTACATCAGAATGTATTTTGTTAATCGGCGTGAATCCAACCTTTATCTGATCTAAATTTACTTGTAGCAAAATGTATAATTAAAGGCGACAATGTTGATTTTGTAAGGAAAACTGACTGGTAGTTTTGCATACCGAGCTGCATGAGTTCACTATCTCATATCATGCATATTACTAAATTGTTGTATTGTTCTCGTTCCCAATCATTCATTATGTCAATGTTGCTTTCCTATTATCACATTAAGTTCTACTAGCACATTAAGTTGACGTACACCCCTTCCTAAAAAAAGTTCAGGTACAAAAACAGAACAGGTCACAATCAAATGTATTGGCACATCAATGCTTCGCACCAGTAGCTCAGATTTAACTAGTATCCGAGACGATTTGGTTGTTACCTCAAATTAGAGCACATCCAGGCAACCAGCCTGACCTCTTCTCCCAAAGAAACAGTGGCCTTTGCCGCGCAATGGAGTAGGCCCTGTGCTGTCCATCATTCTGAGTAACACGGGGAAAGTCAAATGTTGAGTCCTGTAATGGATGTAGTCGATGGACCCTGGCACCAGCAGTGGTGGCAGGACTTCGATTGATGGATTGACCACTTCTTAGACATGCACGAAGACTCGATACAAGTACATCCCTAACGTGGTCCGCGATGGCCCTGGTGGTGACGAATAGTACAACCCCGGTTTCTGCACCGGTATCTCAACACCAATCACCATTGGTATGGTGGATGGCTTCTTCATCCGTGCCATAACCATTGGAGCCCAGCTATCTAGAGGAACAAACATACTTATGAGCTCACCTCCTAGGTCGTTGATAAGCTCATTCATGAACTCGTTGTTCCAAGCCCGTTGAGGCATGCCATGGAAGGTAAGATTTGTTTAAAAAATCAAGCTCAGAGGGCACCGAGCCCCATCCTGGGTGCCACAGATCAAAGCTCACTAGCACACAATCACAGAACAAACACCAGGAAGATTCGAACACCCGACTGTAGTCAGAAGTTGTCCGGAACTTGATGAAGAAATCTGCCGGTGGCGGGCAGACTTTGATGAGAAAGTCACGTATTTGGAAGTGGTATGCAATTCCAAGAGATTTTACAAGGTCGTCCGGTGAGACGGGAGGCCGGTCACCGTAGATAGTTACCATTAGCACTTTTCCGGCAAACTGGTCGTCAAGCGCCGCCATGCCACTATTAAGCGATAGCACACAGTGCCCGAAGGTAGGATGGACCTCAGGATCTCTAGCTCGGAGATCTATGTTGACCAGCGACATGATAGTGCGCTTGAGTACCGAGAGTAGAGGGAGGGGATTTGGGGGATCTGGAGTAGGAATCAAGATTCCAGAGGTGAGGAAGGGGCGGGGATTGGGGATGAAAAGGTAGCATAAATTTTGAACACCCGCCAATACGGTCTCGTCATGCAAGTGCACGAAAACAATAGTGGCACCCACATGTTGGCCTAAGAGTCCTTTTCTTTCTTTTTTTGAGCGCCTGGCCTCAGAGTTTTCGTAATTGGCCTATTTGGCATTGCGTTACTACTCGACCCATATTCAATGACAACTCACACAGGCCCAAAGCCCCAAACAAGTGTACATCATCGAAAATACACTGAGCTCAAATTATAACTTGAAAAAAGGACACACATACACACACACACTGCACACTAGAGAATGTTGATGCTCTCATTTAGACCGTCAACCCTTCAAAACTATAAATATTTTGAAACAACGATATATATACAACATGCAAACACTGACTAGTGACTACTACTGACATAAACAACGAGACATGAAAGTTTATAACAAGTCTTGCTACACTACCAAAATGCACCCATCTGCAATGCTTAGACTCTCATGATCTAGGTCAGAATGACATTCTAAAGAGGGCCAACTATTACATAGTAGGAGTGACATAGACGAGGACGACCAAATTACAAGGAGCTGTATAACAAAAGAGAACACTACCCATCTAGAACAAGCAACAATGACAGCAAGTCATTCGAAGAGGGATGATCTAGCACCATCATAATTTGTAGCCCCCTTCAGCCAGCAGTGATTCAGAGACACCAGGACTCCACCCTTTCAATGCAATACCCAGATTACCTATCAACCTCAAGGCTTGAACCACATCACTAACTGTCGGAGTTGAGACATCCAAGGATCAAAGTCAATCCAGATGCCTTTCTCATTTTCACCTTCTTTTGGCTGCAAGCTGTATCATTGACAATCAGGGGTGTGTAATCCCGAAGTACTAGGGTTCACCGTGTAGACACAATTTTCCCTATCAAACACAACCTCTCTGCCATTAAGAACCTTTCCAAGCGTGATCTCCTTGTTAATAGGATAATTGAGTCCGAGAAACTGTGAGTGTGAACCGAGGTATCTTGCTCATAGACATAAAAGAAAATCTCCGGATACTCATGTATTATATGCTACTTGTATACAGTGGGTTTTTGCAATATAACTTTGCCGACTTATGTGTGTGAATGATCATCAGTCTTTCACAGTCGTATGATCGATCGAGGAAGCAGTTGTGGTTCATTGTTTTCAAAAAAGGTGGTGTGATTACAGAGGGTGGTAACTGTAGGGACACTGCATCATCAAAAAGGAGACAAAAGGGATAGGTATTGTTAATGTAAGATCAACATTGTTCAGAGTATGAGTAGGATAATGTAAGAAACAACATTGATCTATCCCTATTGGAACTGAGCGGAAAATATAGGGAAATGTATACTAGGGTCAAAAATATAACAGTGCCATGCATGGCTATACTCATGTTATCTCGCAATCCATTCGTCATGGGAAACTACCATGCCATGCATGTTTAGTGATGCTCGGTCCTCACAAAAAAATTCTTCTAAGGAAACTAACACACCATTGCTACCTCTTGAGCATGTGTTGGTTTTTCCCTTGAAGAGGAAAGGGTGATGCAGCAAAGAAGCGTAAGTATTTCCCTCAGTTTTGAGAACCAAGGTACCAATCCAGTAGGAGATGACACACAAGTCACCTAGTACCTGCACAAACAATCAAGAACCTCGCAACCAACGCGATAAAGGGGTTGTCAATCCCTTCACGGTCACTCTTAAAAGTGAGATCTGATAGAGATAATAAAGTAAATATTTTTGGTATTTTTGTTGTATAGATTGGAAAGTAAGGATTGCAAAATAGTAAACGGGATGCGATATAATGGAAAAGAGATGTGATATAATAGGAAAGAGACACGGGGGCCATAGGTTTCACTAGTGGCTTCTCTCAAGATAGCATGTATTACGGTGGGTGAATGAATTACTGCCGAGCAATTGATAGAAAAGGGCATAATTATTAAGATATCTAAGGCAATGATCATGAATATAGGCATCATGTCCGTGTCAAGTAGCCGAAATGATTCTGCATCTACTACTATTACTCCACACATCGACCGCTATCCAGCATGCATCTAGAGTATTAAGTTCATAAGAACGGAATAACACATTAAGCAAGATGACATGATGTAGAGGGATAAACTCAAGCAATATGATATAAACCCCATCTTTTTATCCTCGATGGCAACAATACAATACGTGTCTTACTGCCCCTACTGTCACTGGGAAAGGACACCACAAGATTGAACCCAAAGCTAAGCACTTCTCCCATTGCAAGAAAGATCAATCTAGTAGGCCAAACTGAACCGATAATTCGAAGGGACTTGCAAAGATATCAAATCATGCATATAAGAATTCAGAGAAGAACCAAATATATTCATGGATAATCTTGTTCATAAATCCACAATTCATCGGATCTCAGCAAACACACCACAAAAGAGTATTACATCAAATAGATCTCCAAGAACATCGAGGAGAACTTTGTATTGAGAATCAAAGAGAGAGAAGAAGCCATCTAGCTAATAACTATGGCCCCGAAGGTCTTTGGTAAACTACTCATGCTTCATCGGAGAGGCAATGGTGTTGATGTAGAAGCCCTTCGTTATCGATTCCCCCTTTGGCAGATCGCCGGAAAAGGCCCCAAGATGGGATCTCACAGGTACAGAAGGTTGCGGCGGTGGAAAAGTGGTTTCGTGGCTCCCCCTGATGTTTCTAGGGTATAAGAGTATATATAGGCGAATGAAGTACGTAGGTGGAGTTACGAGGGGCCCACGAGGGTGGGGGCGTGCCTACCCCCTGGGCGCGCCCTCCTGCCTCGGGGCCTCCTCGTGGCATTCCAGACTTCAACTCCAAGTCTTCTGGATTGCTTTCGGTCCAAGAAAGATCATCGTGAAGGTTTCATTCCGTTTGGACTCCATTTGGTATTCCTTTTCTCCAAAACTCTAAAATAGGCAAAAAAACAGAAACTGGCACTGGGCCTCCGGTTAATAGGTTAGTCCCAAAAATAATATAAAAGAGCATATTAAATCCCATTAAACATCCAAAAGAGATAATATAATAGCATGGAACAATCAAAAATTATAGATACGTTGGAGACGTATGAAGCATCCCCAAGCTTAAGTCCTGCTCGTCCTTGAGTAGGTAAATGATAAAAACAGAATTTTTGATGTGGAATGCTACCTAACATAATTATCAACGTAATTTTCTTTATTGTGGCATGAATGTTCAGATCCGAAAGATTCAAGACAAAAGTTTAATGTTGACATAAACATAATAATACTTCAAGCATTCTAACAAAGTAATCATGTCTTCTCAAAATAACATGGCCAAATAAAGTTCATCCCTACAAAATAATATAGTTTGGCTATGCTCCCTCTTCTTCACAAAAAATATTCAAATCATGCACAACCCCGGTTTCAGCCAAGCAATTGTTTCATACTTTAGTATTCTCAAACATTTTCAACTTTCACGCAATACATGAGCGTGAGTCATGGACATAGCACCATAGGTGGAATAGAGTGGTGGTTGTGGAGAAGACAAAAAAGAGGAAGATGGTCTCACATCAACTAGGAGTATTAATGGGCTGTGGAGATGCCCATCAATAGATATCAATGTGAGTGAGTAGGGATTGCCATGCAACGAATGCACTAGATCTATAAATGTATGAAAGCTCAACAAAGGAAACTAAGTGGGTGTGCATCCAACTTGCTTTCTCACGAAGACCTAGGGCACTTTGAGGAAGCCCATCATTGGAATATACAAGCCAAGTTCTATAATGAAAAATGCCCACTAGTATATGGAAGTGACAAAATAAGAGACTCTCTATCATGAAGACCATGGTGCTACTTTGAAGCACAAGTGTGGAAAAAGGATAGTAGCATTGTCCCTTCTCTCTTTTTCTCTCTTTTTTTCTTTTTTTGTTTGGCTTCTTTGGCCTCTTTTTTTTCATTGGCTTCTTTGGCATCTTTTTTTAGTTCCTCACACGAATAATGATGATCATCACACTTCTATTTATTTACAACTCAAGGATTACAACTCGATACTTAGGAAAAAAACATGACTCTATATGAATACCTCTGGTGGTGTATCGGGATGTGTAATGAATCAAGACTGACATGTATGAAAAAAATTATGAATGGTGGCTTTGCCACAAATACGATGTCAACTACATGATCATGCAAGGCAATATGACAATGATGGAGCGTGTCATAATAAACGGAACAGTGGAAAGTTGCATAGCAATATATCTCGGAATGGCTATGGAAATGCCATAATAGGTAGGTATGGTGGATGTTTTGAGGAAAGTAAATGGTGGGTTTATGGTACCGACGAAAGTTGTGCAGTACTAGAGAGGCTAGCAATGGTGGAAGAGTGAGAGTGCGTATAATCCATGGACTCAACATTAGTCATAAAGACCTCACATACTTATTGCAAAAATCTACAAGTCATCAAAACCAAGCACTACACGCATGCTCCTACGGGAAGGGTTGGTAGGAGTTAACCATCGCGCGGTCCCGACCTCCACACATAAGGAAGACAATCAAAGAAACACCTCATGCTTCAAATTTGTTACACAACGGTTACCATACGTGCATGCTACGGGACTTGCAAACCTCAACACAAGTATTTCTCAAATTAACAGTTACTCTACTAGCATGACTCTAATATCACCATTCTCATATGTCATAACAATCATCAAAATCAAACTTCACATAGTATTCAACGCACTTTATATGAAAGTTTTTATTATACCCATCTTAGATGCCCATTATATTAGGACTAGTTTAATAGCCAAAGCAAATTACCATGTTGTTCTAAAAGACTCTCAAAATAATATAAGCGAATCATGAGAGATCAATAATTTCTATAAAATAAAACCACCATCGTGCTCTAAAAAGATATAAGTGAAGCACTAGAGCAATATTGTCTAGCTCAAAAGATATAAGTGAAGCACATAGAGTATTCTAATAAATTCCGATTCATGCATGTCTCTACCAAAAGATGTTTACAGAAAGTATGATTGTGGTAAACTAAAAAGCAAATACTCAAATCAATAAAGACACTCCAAGCAAAACATATATCATGTGGTGAATAAAAATATAGCCTCAAGTAAAGTTACCGATAGACGAAGACGAAAGAGGGGATGCCTTCCGGGGCTTCCCCAAGCTTAGGATTTTGGTTGTCCTTGAATTTTACCTTAGGGTGCCTTGGGAATCCCCAAGCTTAGGCTCTTGCCACTCCTTATTCCAAAATCCATCAAATATTTACCCAAAAACTTGAAAACTTCACAACACAAAACTTCAACAGAAAATCTCATGAGCTCCGCTAGTATAAGAAAATAAACCACCACTTTAAGGTACTGTAATGAACTCATTCTTTTATTATATTGGTGTTAAACCTACCATATGCCAACTTCTCTATGGTTCATACCCCCCGATACTACTCATAGATTCATTAAAATAAGCAAACAACTCACGAAAAACAGAATCTGTCAAAAACAGAACAGTCTGTAGTAATCTGTAACTTTCAAATACTTCTGTAACTCTAAAATTATTAAATAACTTGGTGGACGTGAGGAATTTGTCTATTAATCATCTTCAAAAAGAATCAACCTAAAATAACTCTCCAGTAAAAAATGACAGCTAATCTCGTGAGCGCAAAAGTTTCTGTTTTTTACAGCAAGATCACAAAGACTTCACCCAAGTCTTACCAAAGGTTCTACTTGTCACAAACACTAACTAAAACATAAAACCACATCTAACCAGAATCTATATGAATTATTTATACTAAGCAGGAGAAAAAAGCGAAGAACAAAAAATAAAATTGGGTTGCCTGCCAACAAGCGCTATCGTTTAACGCCCCTAGCTAGGCATAAAAACAAGAATAGATCTAGGTATTACCATCTTCTCCCTTTTGGTGATAAAGGGATAATTTATTATATAAAGCACTTATCTTTATATTTTGTGAAAGCACGTGTCCATTAATTGTAGAATAAATATTAAGCACACTACAAAAATTTGCATCTAAGCTAGCCTTCATCTCTTTGATAATTTTGTTCTGATAAAAACACAAAAGACAAGTGGATTGAACCTTTTCACTCATAGGGTGTCCAAATATAGATTTCATCTTTTCATAAGTATCGATGGCATCCCCCTCAAGAAAACCTCCTTCAAAAATAGAATCTAAAACATTCTTGAAAGAAGAGGGTAAGCCAACATAAAAACCTTTTAAATATATTTCAATTTGATATTGGGGCACATAGCTGGCTCGAATCCTTAATAGCCTATCCCTAGCATCTTTCGAAGATTCATCAAGCAAATAACAAATAAATCCGGGTCATCTTCATCAAAATTATTCAAAATCTCATCAATAACCCTGGTAGTCCTTTCCGAAGCATCATTATTTATGAGCTTAGCGAGGACAGAGGGGGTATCCAAAGTATTAAAACCCAGGAGAAAACCCTTAGCCCCTTTTGGTTCGGCCATGGAGATAGAAGGACAAACTAAGAAAGCAAGAAAACAACGAGAGAAGGCAAAGGTTTTCAAAAATTGTTTTTGAAGTGGGGATGAGGAAAACGAGAGGTGAATGGCAAATAATGTAATGTGAGGGAGAAGAGTTTATGATGGGTACTTGGTATGTCTTGACTTGGCGTAGATCTCCCCGGCAACGGTGCCAAAAATCCTTCTTGCTACCTCTTGACCTTGCGTTGGGTTTTCCCTTGAAGAGGAAAGGGTGATGCAGCAAAGTAGCGTAAGTATTTACATTTTGAGAACCAAGGTATCAATCCAGTAGGAGACGACACACAAGTCACCTAGTACCTACACAAACAATCAAGAACCTTGCAACCAACGCGATAAAGGGGTTGTCAATCCCTTCATGGTCACTCGCAGAAGTGAGATCTGATAGAGATAATAAAGTAAATATTTTTGGTACTTTTGTTGTATAGATTGGAAAGTAAATATTGCAAAATAGTAAATGAGATGCGATATAATGGAAAAGAGATGTCATATAATAGGAAAGGCACACGGGGGGCATATGTTTCACTAGTGGCTTCTCTCAAGATAGGATGTATTACGGTGCGTGAACAAATTACTGCCGAGCAATTGATAGAAAAGCGCATAATTATGAATATATCTAAGGCAATGATCATGAATATAGGCATCACGTCCGTGTCAAGTAGACCGAAATGGTTTTGCATCTACTACTATTACTCCACACATCGACCGCTATTCAGCATGCATCTAGAGTATTAAGTTCGTAAGAACGGAGTAACGCATTAAGAAAGATGACATGATGTAGAGGGATAAACTCAAGCAATATGATATAACCCCCATCTTTTTATCCTTGATGGCAACAATACAATACGTGCCTTGCTGCCCCTACTGTCACTGGGAAATGACACCGCAAGATTGAAACCAAAGCTAAGCACTGCTCCCATTGCAAGAAAGATCACTCTAGTAGGCCAAACTAAACCGATAATTCGAAGAGACTTGCAAAGATATCAAATCATGTATATAAGAATTCAGAGAAGAACCAAATAATATTCATAGATAATCTTGTTCATAAATCCACAATTCATCGGATCTCGGCAAACACACCGTGAAAGAGTATTACATCAAATAGATCTCCGAGAACATCGAGGAGAACTTTGTATTGATAATAAAAGAGAGAGAAGAAGCCATCTAGCTAATAACTATGGACCCAAAGGTCTGTGGTAAACTACTCACGTTTCATCGGAGAGGCAATGGTGTTGATGTATAAGCCCTCCGTGATTGATTCCCCCTCCGGCAGATCACTAGAAAAGGCCCCGAGATGGGATCTCACGGGTATAGAAGGTTGCGAAGGTGGAAAAGTGGTTAAAGCCCATTAAATAATATAAAAGAGCATATTAAAAGAGCATAAACATCCAAAACAGATAACATAATAGCATCAAACAATCAAAAATTATAGATACGTTGGAGACGTATCAACCATGCATTGTTATATACTCATGTTCTATGTGCAAAGTTCTTGTGAGGATTTTTTTCTAGCCATTGATTGCTGAAGGACGAATATTGGTATGTAGATATGGCAAGCATGACAGGATTTCACTACTTCCAAATATAGAGTTTTCCATATACACATTTACTTCCCTAATGTATGGCTATATGAAACCAATAGTGTTATGCACGTTTCTACATCATGTAAATGAGGAAACTAACATGGCTATTGATACGCACTCATATTTAGTAGTATATAGATTACTATAAAGTGAGGAGAATATCCATATCTTCCTATCCGTTTGATTATTCAAGGGTACAAATTGGCTGTAATGACATGGTCACAATGACATGATTTAACCACCACCAAATATAGCTGATTTATAGTGTCTCTAATACATCACCATTGTTCTACTCAAATTCTGTTGTACATGGATATGCCAATCATCACAAAAGTTCAAACAATGTCATGGCCTTATCATTAAAATTAGACGAAAACAACTTAAACGCGCCGTCCCAGCAATACATGGTGCCATCTTATTTGTCGGTCGCATAGATAATGCCCTTGTGTTCGATAGCATCAAAGAAGTGTGTATAATGTTTGAAGATCGACCGCGAGGTGCGTTGTCTCCACCTGAAGAAGGCACTAGAGAAAATGTAGGAGAGTGCGCGACCGAACAAGGCAATCAGCTTGAAGTTCGCGTAATTTGCAGATCATGTGGGCACTTGGCAGATTACAATCTTCTACCAAACAAGGTTTGTCCAACTGACGTAGTAATTTAGATGACTTTGGCCACGATGGAAAAACCCTATATGATGCAAGGGAGGAAGGGTAATCTCATGGGAGGTGCGGAAGTTCACGAGCACCAACTTGTTCCAGCCTTGTTTGATGCCAGCCATCCAGTGGGAGTTCATGCCGGCCCATTAAGTAGCTGGAAAGAAGTTTTAGGTGGTGGTGATTGGGTCAAAGTCAAGGAGCATGATGTACGGCGACCCACTACATACCTGCGAAGAAGTTTCGGCTGATGGAGGTCAGATCAAAGTTAGGGGGTGATGTACGCCTCTGTATCATGGTGAGCGCATCTCGTGAGAGGAGATAGCAGCGAGCAGAGTGTCTTGAAAAGCTCAGGCCTCGCTTCGATGATGGCCACATGCATGTCCCTCGAGCATGCAGCCAGCCGCACGACGCTCAACATATCCATACACGAACAACAGAGGTCAAGGATGTCACTTGGGAAATCAATCCAATCGCGGCTCATAGGGATGCTGCGCAGTTCGGGTTCGACTATGGTGGAGTTTGGAAGGTGGGGTTTTTGGGGCTTGATTTACAAGGGAGAAGGCTCTGGGTGCTGGAGCGGTTAGCGAAGGAATAGTGGTACTGGAGGAGGCGAGCGAGGTGAGGGTACGCGGACGCACTATGAGATGATGAAGAGTGACCTCAGGATCTTTAGCGAGATGGAGATTGAGTGGTGCTAGGGGATAGGGATACGAGGTGAGGCATGCTATACAGTGGCGGTGACAGTGACTGCACAAGCACTGGTACAGCGAGCTATTGTACAAACGGGTTTTGACCCCTTTTGGCGTTGGCATTTTAAACTGTCGCCTAGTGAGTGTGGGCGATAGGGGGGTCCTTCCCACATTACCCAGAAACCGTTGGGATAGGCCCTCCGGTCACACACGCTGCGCAAAATGAGCTTGTGTGCGATCGGGCTAGCCATCGTATACAATTATACATGCCCAATCGTTTCCGTACGTAAGTACATCCCACACAGTGAATCCCAGGGAAACATCTCCCTTTGTATGTACATCCCACACAGTCAATTCATAGAGTATATTTCTATTTACATGTAAATCCGACGTACGTAATAATAATATTTCTGTTCGTACATAAATCCCACACGATGAATCCCAGACAAAGGTTTCCGTTCGCACCTACATCACACACAATTTTCCCCATCAAATCGTCTATGATAGCATTGCCATTGTAGATGACATTAACAATTTTATCGTTTGCATTATTGAAGGTATCACACATGGTGCGTAGAAGAACTTGTGTGGCATAGGCTGTCCATCACACACACTTTTTATGTGGAAAACTTTTGCGCGAGCTAGCCTAACACAAATAGCTTCCAAGAGGAAGTCATGTGTGATTGTTCATTGATCCAACACATTTTATTCATAAACTGTGTGTGTTGTCTATGGTCATCGCCAATGGTGTTTTCTCAATAATCCAATTAGCAAGCTAATTGGCCTATTATTAAGAATCCATTTATTAATCAAATTGACATTTCATATTAAGCACATAATATATTTATTTCTGTATTATGGAACCAGGATTTCATAATTGAAATACATTAGAGTACAACATCATATAGCTTCAGCACTCAGTTACACCATATAAGAATATAGCTCGCTGCCCCATTACACAACTGCACCAGAACCAAGTTTCACATGCAACATCTATAACCTTTGGAAAACCGCTGAAGCGGAAGGTGAATATTGAGCCTTCATTGATGTTGAAGGTCTTTGCAACTTTAGGCCGGTGCCTGTGGATGATTGACCGTCCATCCGTCGTCCTCTTTAGGGAGACTTCAATATTGTACCGTGGGTGTTGTATGAATACCTTCCTCGCCTCCTGACCATACAGGTGGTTTGGGAGGTAATATCAGTGAACTACTTTGGAAAGGCATGAAAACAAGGATATGCATAAATACCTTCTCTACATTTGAAATGGTGCAAAGGAATAAAAAAGACAAGGTATAATAGTTAGTACCATCCTGTAGTGCACTAATGTCTTCTTCATTGTGCAGACAAAGATCTTGTGGATTTTTGTCGCTAGTTTCATTATCCTAACAATCTGTCTGAGTTTGTTGACTTGACTGATATTGATGGACAACTCATTTCCCCATATGCAAAAAGGTTCGAACAGTGGGTCAAACCTGTGATGGAAGGACCTACATGTGCAAGGTCAAATTGTTAAAAACATAAATATTAGAATGGTTCCTGCAATTGTACAATAATATGCTATTAGATAAAGGACCATGCATGTGCAAACCTCGATTGTAAACCTCATCGCTTCCCATTGTTACCCTATAACACATATAAGGTAGTTATTGAATAGGTTAAGTGAGGGTTGGCATGCTATCAGTAAAATATGTTGATGAAAAATAAACACATTGCAGATCCAGCAGATCAATATGAGCCACATGGAAAATCCATTTATCCAAACCATGCATGATTTAGAACTAGGAAATCTAGCAATTATATGTTTCTTATGTATTAAGTACAGCCAAATTTTGTTTATTCCTCACATGCGTAACAATACAAAATTATACCCACAACAATTGGACATCGCATTGCAGAATTGAACCATCCAGTTAACTTCACCACAACAAATGAACCAAACATTAACTCAGTACCACATTGCACAATGAAACATACTCCTAATAGAAGATTAGACAGTTAAACTAACCAAGCAGGCTTAACAACTTGGAAATATAGCAATTGTATTTGTTTCTCATGTATTTAGTACAACCAAATTTGATTTATGTTTCACATGGTAGACAATAAAAAAATGCACCCACAACAATTGAACATCGCATTGCAGGTTGACCATACAGTTAACTAAACACCACAACAAATGAAACAAACACGAACTGAGCACCACATTGCACAATATATTACATACTAGAAGACCAGACAGTTAACCAAACCAAGCATGCTTGACAACTTGGAAATATAGCAATTGTATTTGTTTCTCATGTAATTTGTACAGCCAAATTCGATATATTTCTCACATGGAAGACAATACAAAATTGCACCTAGAAGAGTTGAACATCACATTGCAGAATTGAACCAAATAGTTAACTGAACACGACAACAAATTAACCAAAGAGTTAATAAGTGAGCACCACATTGCACGACATATAGAACATATCCACTAGAGGATTAGATTGCATGGTAAAAGTACATAGGACAATTCACTAGAATTTGTTAAGGAAAGGCAGGAGCAGCACATGCAACTGGTAAACCAAATATGCTTAACCGGCGTAGCTAGCTAACTGGACATAGGTCCCGATGAGGACATCAATACCATTGTTACACCCACAGCCCCTGCTGCTATACATACTGGGCCAATTACTAGAGCTCGCGCACGCCAACTAAATTACCAGGTACTTTCGTTTCTTGGTAATGATTCTAATGTTCATGAGAATATGATGCTGCCTAAATTGGATACATTTGTTTTGCTTACAAATGAAGGGACTAGCTTGGAGAAGGATGAACATTGGAGCAAGAACAAGCATGGAGATGATGGCATGCGCAAGGGGAACAAGAACAGAGTTACAAGTGATGATTTCAGGTCTTTGAAGCCACCATAACGAGTGCATGAAGCCTTGGACGAAATATACAAGATGTCACTTCATAAATTTCGTCCAGAGGCTATTATAGGTGCTGCGTCACCTTTTTATTGGGACAGGCCCATGTAATTTCGAAATACATAAGTATATGCTATTTTTAGAGTCCGTATGTGTGGGGAAACAAGAGATAGGGTTGATTTCGGACCCCTCCACCAAGGGCCACGAAATTCCCCCTCTCTTCCTCCATATATACAGCCCTTAGGGCACCGTTTAGACTTTGGGTTTTGTTTAGATTAAAGTTCGCCATAGCTGCAACTTCGCGTACTTCGTTTGTGTTCAACGACCAGACAAAGGCGTCACAGAACCACACCTTGATCAAGAAAGCTTTCATCTTATATTCGCAATATCCAGATTGCAACCTTAATTTCTTGCTTGTTCTTCGTCTGCTCGCAGGAAACAGACCCTCGTGGTCAGGTTGATCGTGCTCCGACGTGGTCAATAACCTCTCGGAGTTGGTTTAGCGATTGCTAAGGCGCGACGTCCTCGCACGTTCGTAGTCGGATCGTCAAAGTCGACTTCCACCAAAGCGATATCCATCATCTCATCGAAAGACGGGACACCTTTGCCTCTATCAAGTGGTATCAGATTTCCAGGTTGCTCGGTGAGATTTTACAGTTTTTCGTAGTTTAGATCGAGTCTTTTCTTCATACCTATAGTCCACGAAAAAGCCACAAAAAAATTAGGGTTAGTTCATCATATCCGAACCAGTCTGAGCCATTGCATAATCTTTTTAGGGTTTTGCTTTATTGAATTTGCGGTTGCACCGTCGTGTCTAGTTGCTGGTCTTAGAGTCTAGTCTTTTAGAGTTTCGAGTTCTGGTCATAAGTTGTCACGCCGCCGCCGCACCATCATCATCGCCCCTGCCATCTACCACCACCGCTTATCCGCCACCGCTTCAAATCCGTATCCATATACCACCACCGCTGTCATATACCACCACCGCTGCCATCTACCACCATATATCCACCACCAATCCGAGTTCTTGTCATATTAGTTTTGTTTTCGAGATCCATCTAGATTCCGATTCGTGTTTCCTTGCCGGAGTAGGTTTCGGGAAAAAAAAGAGTTCGGAAACCACCCTCCGTTTAGGCCCAAAATTTTTCAAAAACGCACTTGTCGAAAAATTTTCTGGCTATCCTATTTTTAGGTGTTTCTAAGCGTATTGAGACAGTCGCCGTTATAGAAAGTTTTTTTTGACCCGTTTCCAGTTTTTGTGTCCGGGCAGTCGAAAAAAAAATTCAACAAAAATTTCGTGCCCATCCTGTCAGTTTGACCTGGGAAGAGTTTTGAGACACTCGCCATTATAGTGATTTTTCGCAAAAAAAAGCAGCGCAAAAAAAAGAGCGAAAAAAATAAAGCCAGAGTGTGCTTTTCCCTTGTTTATGTGCAGCACCGTGATTTTGTTGGTGTTCTAGGCTTGCGTCTCTAGTACAGTCTAGCCTAGGACCAGCACAGTACCGTCGTTGAGCGTTTATTCAACTTTGCATCTCTGAATTGATTATTGCTGATCCTTTTTTTGCTAACATATTATAAGCCTTCCCAGCTCCACTTACATATACGTCGTGCGTTTGACTCTCCCTGGTAATCGCTCTATCCAAGCTTTGAGAGTTTTGACTACAACGGTTGCTGATCACTACCTGTTGCTGGGTAAGAACTGGTAAGAATTCGAGATTTGCTTGACGGGTTTGTGATACACCACCACCACTTCTTAGTAGTCTGTAGGATCGTATTATTGTGTGTTTCTATTTGCTGCTAACCATGGTAGGATCACAAGCCGATGAGACTGATTGGGAGAACCTGACGAACAAACAGCTACATGATAAATTTCAGCAAATGATGAGTGGACAGGTGCAAGATGTGCTAAACAGATTTGACGAGGCCATGGAGAAGGTAGATGGCATTGAGAAGACGTTCGAAATGAAGCTTGATAGCAAGTTTAATGAATTGCTCGCGCGTTTTCCACCACCACCGCCGGCTGCACCTATCGCACCTCTGCAACAACAACAACAACGCCTCTTCCCGAATCAGTATGGAAGAGCGAAGCGTGTTCCTATTGTGGATGGCCAAACTTCTGGTGCTGTTGTTCCTATTGTTGATGCTTCCTTGGCTCCTTCTACTGTTGCTGCTGGTACCCAGGAGGATGATGAGTATGCGGGCGATTATGAGGATGAGGTTGATCAAAATCAACACTACGTGCAGCCACCTGCACCACCACCAGCAGGTCGACCTCAGGTATATATTCGTAATGGTAGGCCTGCACCACCACCTCAGGTACGAGATGATGTCCATATTCCTAAACTGAAATTGAATATTCCACCATTTGAGGGTAGATATGTTCCTGATATATATCTTACTTGGGAGTTAGAAACTGAACAACGATTTACATGTTTACAATATCCTGAGGAGAGACGAGTTGCCGCTGTTGTTTGTGCTTTCACTAGTTTTGCATGTGTATGGTGGTCTGAACATTGTAGATTATATCCTATTCCAACTACTTGGGATGCTTTGAAAACTGCTATGCGTACGCGTTGGGTTCCACCATATTATCAACGTGAATTGCTTCAAAAATTGCAGCGTTTAAGACAAGGGAAAAATTCTGTAGAAGAATATTATCAGGAATTACAAACTGGCATGATTAGATGTGGTATTGTTGAGGAGAATGAAGCTATGCTTGCACGTTTTCTGGGTGGATTAAATAGAGAGATTCAGACCATTCTAGACTACAAGGAGTATACTAATATCACTCGTTTATTCCATCTTGCTTGTAAAGCTGAACGTGAAGTGCAGGATCAACAAGCATTGGGGCGAACTAACTTTTCTGCAGGCCGACCTTCATCATGGACACCACGTGCATCTTCTACTTCAACTGCACCAGCACCTCCATCAGGTGCCACCTCCAGCCGTGATACAAGAAAACAGGCACAACCACCATTATCTACCAAGAGCGCACCTGCGGGGCCTGCACATCGTTCTTCTTCTTCCATAGCATCAACAGGGCACACAAGTGATATTATTTGTCGTCGTTGTAAGGGAGGAGGTCATTATGCGAGAGAATGCAAATCTCCGCGTGTGATGATTGCTACCGCGGATGGTGGATATGAGTCCGCTAGTGACTATGATGAGGAGACTTTGGCTCTTATTACACGTGAAGAACATGGTGGAGATGATTCTGATCATGAGACGCAATACATGGCTCCTGAAGTCGCTGACAGGTATGAATGTTTAGTTGCTCAACGTGTTTTGAGTGTGCTGGTCACACAAGCTGAGCAAAATCAGAGGCACAATTTGTTCCATACCAAGGGAGTTGTGAAGGAATGTTCTGTGCGCGTCATCATAGACGGAGGGAGCTGCAACAACTTGGCTAGCATGGAGATGGTGGAGAAGCTTTCTCTCACCACAAGACCACATCCACATCCTTACTACATCCAATGGTTCAACAACAGCGGCAAGGTTAAGGTAACACGTACTGTTCGTGTGCATTTTAGTATCTCTACATATGCTGATTATGTTGATTGTGATGTGGTACCTATGCAAGCATGTTCCTTATTACTTGGTAGACCATGACAATTTGATAAAAATTCTGTACACCATGGTAGAAACAATCAATATACTCTTGTTCATAAGGATAAAAATATTACTTTGCTTCCTATGACTCCTGATTCTATTTTGAAAGATGATATTAATAGAGATAATAAAGCAAAACAGGAGAAGAATAAATGTGAAAATCAGATTGTGGCAAAAGAATTTGAGCAACAAATGAAGCCTAATCATAAACCATCTAGTGTTGCTTCTAAAATTAAATTGAAAAGTGCATGTTTATTTGCCACCAAATCTGATATTGATGAGCTAGATTTCAGCAAATCTGTTTGCTATGTTTTGTGTGCAAAGAGGCATTATTTTCATTCGAGGACGTGCCTTCCTCTTTGCCTCCTACTGTCACTAACATTTTGCAGGAGTTCGCTGACGTCTTTCCACAAGACGTGCCACCGGGATTACCGCCTATTCGAGGGATTGAGCATCAGATTGACTTAATTCCTGGTGCTTCACTGCCAAACTGTGCACCATACCGTACCAATCCAGAGGAGACGAAGGAGATTATGCGTCAAGTACAAGAGCTTCTCGACAAAGGTTATATACGCGAATCCCTTAGTCCTTGTGCTGTTCCTATTATTCTAGTGCCGAAAAAGGATGGTACATCGCGTATGTGTGTTGATTGTAGAGGCATTAATAATATTACTATTTGTTATCGTCATCCTATTCCTAGGCTAGATGATATGCTTGATGAATTGAGTGGCTCTACAATATTCTCCAAAGTTGATTTGCATAGTGGATACCATTAAATTCATATGAAATTGGGAGATGAATGGAAAACAGCATTTAAAACTAAGTTTGGATTATATGAGTGGTTAGTCATGCCTTTTGGGTTAACTAATGCACCTAGTACTTTCATGAGATTAATGAAGGAAGTTTTACGTGCTTTCATTGGACGATTTGTGGTAGTTTACTTTGATGACATATTGATTTATAGAAGATCTTTGGAAGAACATCTGGAACATTTACGTGATGTTTTTATTGCTCTACGTGATGCACGTTTGTTTGGTAACCTTGGGAAGTGCACCTTTTGCACCGACCGAGTATCTTTTCTTGGCTATGTTGTTACTCCACAGGGAATTGAAGTTGATAAAGCCAAGATTGAAGCTAGTGAGAGTTGGCCGCAGCCCAAAACGGTCACACAAGTGAGGAGTTTTCTTGGCCTCGCTGGATTCTATAGGCGTTTTGTGAGAGATTTCAGCACCATTGCTGCACCTCTCAATGAGCTTACAAACAAAGATGTGCCTTTTCTTTGGGGTACCGCACAGGAAGAAGCCTTCTCGGTATTGAAAGATAAGTAGACACATGCTCCTTTACTCCAACTTCCTAATTTTAATAAGACTTTTGAGCTTGAATGTGATGCTAGTGGAATTGGATTAGGAGGTGTGTTATTACAAGATGGCAAACCTGTTGCATACTTTTCTGAAAAATTGAGTGGGCCTAGTCTGAATTATTCTACTTATGATAAAGAATTATATGCTCTTGTTCGGACTTTAGAAACATGGCAACATTATTTATGGCCCAAAGAATTTGTTATACATTCTGATCATGAATCTTTGAAACATATTAAAAGTCAAGCTAAACTGAATCGTAGACATGCTAAATGGGTTGAATTCATTGAGACTTTCCCTTATGTCATTAAACACAAGAAGGGAACAGAAAATGTTATTGCTGATGCATTGTCTCGTCGCTATACTATGCTTTCACAACTTGACTTCAAAATATTTGGTTTGGAGACCATCAAAGATCAATATGTGCATGATGCTGATTTTAAAGATGTAATGCAGAATTGTAAAGAAGGAAGAATGTGGAACAAGTTTGTCGTTAACGATGGATTTGTGTTTCGTGCTAACAAGCTATGCATTCTAGCTAGCTCCGTTCGTCTTTTGTTGTTGCAGGAGGCGCATGGAGGAGGATTAATGGGACACTTTGGCATGAAGAAGACGGAGGACGTACTTGCTACACATTTCTTTTGGCCAAAGATGAGACGGGATGTTGAGCGTTTTATTGCTCGCTGCACTACATGTCAAAAAGCTAAGTCACGACTCAATCCTCATGGTTTATATATGCCTTTGCCTGTACCTAGTGTTCCTTGGGAGGATATATCTATGGACTTTGTTTTAGGTACCTCGAACAAAGAAGGGGAGGGATAGCATATTTGTTGTCGTGGATAGATTCTCGAAAATGGCACACTTTATACCATGTCATAAAAGCGATGATGCTGTTAATGTTGCTGATTTGTTCTTTCGTGAAATTATTCGCTTGCATGGTGTGCCAAATACTATTGTTTCAGATCGTGATACTAAATTTCTTAGCCACTTTTGGAGATGTTTATGGGCTAAGTTGGGGACTAAACTGCTTTATAGTACTACTTGTCACCCCCAAACTGATGGCCAAACTGAAGTAGTCAATAGAACATTTTCTACTATGCTTAGGGCTGTTTTGAAGAGTAATAAGAAAATGTGGGAGGAATGCTTGCCTCATATTGAATTTGCTTATAATCGTTCATTGCATTCTACTACTAAGATGTGCCCTTTTGAAGTTGTGTATGGTTTCCTACCTCGTGCACCTATTGATTTGTTGCCTCTTCCATCTTCGGAGAAGGTTAATTTTGATGCTAAACAACGTGCTGAATTGATTTTAAAAATGCATGAGTTAACTAAGAAAGCATTGAGCGTATGAATGCCAAATATAAACTTGCTGGAGATAAGGGTAGAAAACATGTTGTGTTTGCACCTGGCGATCTTGTTTGGTTACATTTGCGTAAGGATAGATTTCTTGATTTGCGCAAATCAAAGCTCATGCCACGGGCTGATGGTCCCTTTAAGGTGTTAGAGAAAATAAATGATAATGCATATAAACTTGAGCTGCCTGCAGATTTTGGGGTTAGTCCCACTTTTAACATTGCAGATTTGAGGCCTTATTTGGGTGAGGAAGATGAGCTTCTGTCGAGGACGACTTCATTTCAAGAAGGGGAGGATGATGAGGACATCAATACCATTGTTACACCCACAGCCCCTGCTGCTATACATACTGGACCAATTACTAGAGCTCGCGCACGCCAACTAAATTACCAGGTACTTTCGTTTCTTCGTAATGATTCTAATATTCATGAGAATATGATGCTGCCTAAATTGGATACATTTGTTTTGCTTACAAATGAAGGGCCTAGCTTGGAGAAGGATGAACATTGGAGCAAGAACAAGCATGGAGATGATGGCATGCGCAAGGGGAACAAGAACAGAGTTACAAGTGATGATTTCATGTCTTTGAAGCCACCATAACGAGTGCATGAAGCCTTGGACGAAATATACAAGAAGTCACTTCATAAATTTCGTCCAGAGGCTATTATAGGTGCTGCGTCACCTTTTTATTGGGCCAGGCCCATGTAATTTCGAAATACATAAGTATAGGCTATTTTTAGAGTCCGTATGTGTGGGGAAACAAGAGATAGGGTTGATTTCGGACCCCTCCACCAAGGGCCACGAAATTCCCCCTCTCTTCCTCCATATATACAGCCCTTAGGGCACCGTTTGGACTTTGGGTTTTGTTTAGATTAAAGTTCGCCATAGCTGCAACTTCGCGTACTTCGTTTGTGTTCAACGACCAGACAAAGGCGTCACAGAACCACACCTTGATCAATAAAGCTTTCATCTTATATTCGCAATATCCAGATTGC
Source organism: Triticum aestivum (assembly GCF_018294505.1). NCBI lineage: Eukaryota > Viridiplantae > Streptophyta > Magnoliopsida > Poales > Poaceae > Triticum > Triticum aestivum. The sequence continues at coordinate 254,749,225 of NC_057795.1, forward strand.
AATCTTAATTTCTTGCTTGTTCTTCGTCTGCTCGCAGGAAACAGACCCTCGTGGTCAGGTTGATCGTGCTCCGACGTGGTCAATAACCTCTCGGAGTTGGTTTAGCGATTGCTAAGGCGCGACGTCCTCGCACGTTCGTAGTCGGATCGTCAAAGTCGACTTCCAGCAAAGCGATATCCATCATCTCATCGAAAGACGGGACACCTTTGCCTCTATCAGGTCCTTATAGTGAGCTAATAAGACAAGCTATGCTTCATCGTCGGAGATATTGATGACGATTGGCTCCTTGGACTTGGAAGAGGGCGAGGCCTCCACATCATGGGTGCCCTCCTCATAGTGATGAGTTTCCTGAGCCGTCCGGGCACCAACCTACTGGCTCTCGAGTTGAGGTAAGCACGACCACGCTGAAAAAACACCTCATAGTCTTTGTCGAAGGCACCGACGGTGGCCTCGAGAAAACGCCATGAATTGTCGATTAAACTAGCCAACCGCACTGCCGTGTTAGTGCGCGTGGCGTCGATGGTGGCCTCAATGGCAAGGTGGTCCTCCAAATGTAGGGGTCGGCACCAATGGCAGCCATCATGACCTCATCGGTGCGTGCGGCCGTGATTTGCTTTTCCGTTGCTAAATGCTCCTTGAGTTTACGGCTATACTGTGTGCACCATGGCTTATGGCGGCGCTTATTTGGAGTAGGGTTCGGTGATTTGGGTGGAAGGTGCGGCGCCGGCGGTTAGGGCATGTGTGATGTAGTAATAGGAGGATGCGGGTCGGGTGTGGATTACCTACCTAGATCGATGAGGCCGAGCAGCGTGAAGGAGGGTCGCCGGTGAGGAGGCGGCACTGCAAGCAAGGAGCGAAGGTTTGGTCTTGGAAAGGAAGGTAGAAACAGGGGAAATGTGGCTTTTGGTAAGGGGGAGGGGGCGGGAGGTAGATATTTCCGTGGAAGCCGAAAATTTTGGCTCGGTGCAGTGAAATAACTGGCGTGCAAAGTGTCATCAGACACGGCCTCTTATTCAACACTGTCTACGATATATGAACATCACAATTGATTCATATAGCTTACCCCGTGTGTGATGTGTTTGAACGTGCAAATTTTGGTCTGAATTTACCTATTTACAGTGGTGATCCACGTCATTGCATAATTTGGGTACAGAGAAGAGCCTGCAACACACCCACACTTCTTAATCGAGCAAGTTTAGCAATTAAATAGAGCTAGGTGTCCTAAACATTACTCTACCAAATTAAAGATCGGCGCTCTAAATTAAACAAAGAATACTACTTCGGCTGGTGCTCGTCGGTCTTTGTCGCCCCCTCCATGTCTAGCTTGCACCTGACGAACTCTTGGGGAAGGGGCTACATGGCATCCATCACACCATACTCAGCAAGCATCTCGCCATCCATGTTCGCCATCTCTTTGGAAAAGGCAGCCACAAGCTTGGCATGGGAAGCCGTTATCTGGGCTTGGACAGGCTTCGTCGTGGCAAGGTATGCTGCGAAGGAACAAACAACTACTCGAATGCTCTCGGCGATTGCCAACCCTTTGGTCGTGGGTTGCCGACCGTTGTCGGAGATGCTTCGTTCAATTTGTGCTGTGCCTGCCGGGAGCTGGGCATGGCGGCCTCGACATGGTCGTGGGCGGCCTCCATCAGGGCTGAGGCCGTCGCTGCATAATGAGCAGCTGATGTCCCGCTCTCGGCAGTTGCTATCCCCGTCGTAGATATTGCTGCCGCCACCTAAGCAGCAATAGCGGCCGTTTGGGCTGCCCATGCTGCCCGGTCGTAGATTGCGGCCACACTCACGTAGCTTGTTAGCACGCGCATGGTGGCTACGACCGCAACTACAACAAAAACCACTTTCGTGATGATACGTGTTTGTCGCAGTAGGTCCCATTTTCTGTCATGCATGTACATCCATGACGATTTTATGACAGAATCAAGATAGTCATACCTGTGCTGTCGTAGAAGTGTTCCATGCCAATACCAAAATTATCATCACGAAAGTGTTCACTTCCATGAGTGCTCAAAACAACAAGTGGTATGGTGTCTGGGATGCTAGAGTGTTGGGGACATTTAAATCCAGCGATTACTACAAGTTCTCCTTCAAAGATGTTCCAATAGATGAGGGTTTTCCTTGGATCTGGGAATCCAAGTGTACAAACAAGTGGAAAGTTTTTGCCTGATTGTTGTTTAGTGTCCGCCTGAACACTCACAGCATGCTGAGGAGGAGGCAATGTAAGCTTGAGGAAGATGTGTACACATGCTTGCTTTGTGCCTCGCCCCCCGAGGAAACAGTGGCCCACCTGTTCTTGAGATGCCCGTTCGCAACCCAGTGTTGGGATGTGCTTGGGATGCGATGGCACGACTCCCATTGCAGGCTGGATCTCATCCATGGGGGGAAGATGTCCTGGGGGAGACCTCTTTTCATGGAAACTTTCATCATGGCAGCTTGGGGGATCTAGAAAGAGAGGAACAACAAGCATTTTAGAAATGTGATGCCTTTGCTGGAGTCTTGGAAGAGCGGATTCAAAAATGACATGTCCATGATGGTGCACCGCATGAAAGGATCCCTTCACCCATTCATTAGAGATTTGGTGGCTGCCATCTGATTTAACCCCTAGTATATTTGGTTGCATATATACCAGTACTTTAGCTACTCTACATGTATATTGAGTTTTACCATGTAATTTTGGGGCTACACCTCCCCTGATCCTGGTGTTTTATTAATATCAAGTCAGTAGGAGCCTCTCCTACTGTAAGCAAGCTTCCAAAAATAAAATAAAATAAATGGCGCGTTATGGAAGTCTTTTCGTCCAGGGTAACTGACACATGACATCCATCGTAATGGGTCACTGTTAAGCTATCGAGTTCCAGTTTGGATCCGATAACCCGTTAATAGCCCCGACCAATGGGGATTTTCCACTTGTAAAAGTCTCATTCGCTGGATGGTCCACGTGTTATCTCATCTTTTGGACAGATATCATCCCTAATATGGACGGAAGATTCCTATGATATGTCGACACGTGGCACAACCCAACTGATGTAGGGTAGAACCCTAGGAGGGACCTTTTCACACTTGGAGGGGAAAAAGGAGAGAAACAACAAGAACACAAAGAGGCAATCACTCCAACAAGTCCCGATTACACATCCACTAGGGTAACAACACAAGATCCACAAGTCACAAACACAATCAAAGGAAAGATACAATGGCAAAGTTCATCCCAAATCCAAAGGAAGTGGGGGCTTGAAGGTAGTCTTCTCCTTATGGAGGTCTTGAAATCCTCAAGGATTCTTCCCTAGGGGGTCTTGATCCTCCAAGAGGGAAGGTAAAGGAGCAAAGCTCACCAAGATCTCATCTAATACTTTGCTAACCCTAAACATGGTCCTTGGTACGGAATATATAGCCTTGGGGTCGAGGGAGAAGGAGAGGAGCCGAAGATGCAATCTCAGTCGGCCATCCTGGGAGGCCCGTGCGCATGGGGTAAGTTGGGCCCGTGCGCACGGGGGTCCCATGGGCACGGTACAGGCCCGTGCGCACGGGGTGCTCCAGCGCCATCTTCCTGTGTGGTTTGTGTGAACGGGGTCTTAGGGGCCTGTGCGCACGGGGTCGCCTGGAGCCTCCTGTGCTGCTGCTATTGTCCTTCTTCTTGGTTCGCATGGCCTTGGGGTGGTCCTCCTCCTCCTTGGTGATGCTCCTGAGCTTCTTGGTGATGTTCCTCTTCATACCTAAGGAGGCATAGCATATCTTGGTGAGGTAGTAAACATGTTCCATTCGCGTCCATATGCAAATCTAGTAGGAAGGACTTCACCTCGATTTCCAAAGCACGTGCTCTAGCTCTTGTCATGGGTCCTCGTGGGGTTGGATGTATCGGTGTAGAATCCATGGGGATGATGGAAGGATGCTCCGCATCATCTCCCCTCCCTTGGGAAAGATCCAACCTCAGATCAAGATGTTCATCACCATGGAAAGGCGAGAGGTCTTTGACATTGAAGATATCGCTCACATTGTATTTGTCTCGTGGGTGTTCAATCTTGTAGGCGTTGTCGTTGTAGCGTGCTAGCACCTTGAAGGGTCAATCGGCTCGAGGGAGAAGTTTGGACTTGAGTTTGTTGGGGAAGCGGTCCTTGCGAAGGTGTAGCCACATGAGATCACCTATGTTGAAGATCATGGGTTGCTTGTTGACGTTGAGCTTGGTCGCTAGTCAGTGTACTTGGCGCTTGATGATGTTCCTTGTATCTTGATGCATCTTCTTGATATAGCTTGCTCGTGCACTCACATCCATGTTGGTGCACTCTTATAGAGGAAGAGGTAGAATGTCCAAAGGGGACAACGGGTTGAAGCCGTAGACGAGCTCGAAGGGGGACTTGCAGTCGAATGTCTTGCATGGTTGTAGGCATACTCGGCGATGGGTAGACACGCCTCCCACTCCTTGATGTTCTTCTTGATCAACACGCAAAGTAGAGTGGATAGTGTCCTGTTCGTCACCTCCGTTTGGCCGTCGGTTTGAGGATGGTATGCGGATCAGAATAAGAGCTTGATTCCGAGCTTGGGGCATAGCGTCTTCCAAAAGTAACTCAAGAACTTGACGTCGCGGTCGGAGACGATTGTCTTTGGTACTCCATGGAGGCGCAATATTTCCCTACAAAAGAGATTTGCAACGTGTGAAGCATCGTCTATCTTGTTGCAAGGAATGAAATGTGCCATCTTAGAAAATCGGTCCACAACAACAAATAAGGAATCCTTTCCATTTTGAGTTCTAGGCAAACCAAGTACAAAATCCATGCTAATGTCTTCCCAAGGTTGATAAGGAATAGGAAGAGGCATGTAAAGACCATGTGATTGAGCTTTAGACTTAGCTTTGCGACATGTAGAGCATCGGGTGGTGAAGCGTGAGACGTCGCAGAACATCTTGGGTCAAAAGTAGTTTTTGGAGAGCGTGGCGAAAGTCTTGTCGCGTCCGAAGTGTCCCATGAGTCCGCCTCCATGAGCCTCTTGCATAAGGAGCAAACGAAGAGAAGACTCGGGAATGCATAGTTTGTTAGATCTCATAAGATAACCATCCTTGATGTAATATTGTTCCCAAGATGTATGCGTCAAACATTTAGCACAATGAGTTGCAAAAGATGGATCATTAGCATACAAGTCTTTTATGTGCTCAAAGCCAATAACATTCAACTCAAGTTTAGTGACAAGCGTGCATATGCGTGAAAGTGCATCGGCAACTACATTTTCCTTACCCTTAATGTACTTGATCACATAGGGAAAAGATTCAATAAATTCACTCCATTTGGCATGACGCTTGTTCAACTTAGTTTGACCTTTTAAGTACTTAAGCCTTTCATGACCGGTATGGAGGACAAATTCATGAGGTCTAAGATAATGTTCCCAAACATGTAGCACACACACTTAAGCATACAATTCTTTGTCATATATGGGATAGTTAAGTTGAGCACCGGAGAGTTTTTCACTAAAATATGCACTTGCTCGTTTTTCTTGCATCAAAACTCCGCCAATTCCGGTACCACTTGCATCACAATGAACCTCAAAAGTTTTGTCAAAGTTGGGCAAAGCAAGAATCGGAGCATGAGTAAGCAAAGACTTGAGCTCATCAAAAGCGGTGGGTTGCAAAGATCCCCAAACAAAATGAGCATTCTTCTTACTCAAAGAATGCAAAGGAGCGGCAATAGTGCTAAACTCTTTCACAAAGCGACGATAAAAACTCGCAAGACAGGGAAAACTACGCACTTGTTGCAAATTGGTGGGTTGGGGCCAAGTTTTAATTGCTTCAATTTTAGTTTCATAAACATGGACACCTTTGGAAGAGACAACAAAACCCAAGAAAACCACTTTGTCAACACCAAATGTGCACTTTTTCATGTTGGCATAAAGATTTTCCTTGCGAAGTGTCTGCAAAACAGCCCTAACACGATCAAGATGCTCTTTCATGGTTTTTCTGAACACAAGAATATCATCGAAGTAAACCACAACAAAGACTCCAATATAAGGGCAAAGTACATGATGCATGAGACGCACGAAAGTACCGGGAGCCTCCGATAAACCCATAGGCATAACTTGTTGGGGAACGTTGCAGAAAATTAAAATTTTTCCTACGGTTTCACCAAGATCCATCTATGAGTTCATCTAAGCAACGAGTCAAGGGAGAGAGTTTGCATCTACATACCACTTGTAGATTACGAGCGGAAGCTTGCCAAGGGGATGGTGATGATGGAGTCGTACTCGAACGTGATTCGGATGACCGATGTCCTAGTGCTGAACGGACAACACCTCCGTGTTCAACACACGTACGGGACGGGAGACGTCTCCTTCGTCTTGATCCAGCAAGGAGGAAGGAGAGGTTGAGTAAGGCAGCTCCAACGGAAGCACGACGGCGTGGTGCAGTTGATGCGGCAGTATTCCGACAGGGCTTCGCCAAGCACGTACGGAGGAGGAGAGGTGTTGGGGAGGGGAGGGGCTGCACCTTGGCTTGTGGTGTCTTGCAGCCCTCCCCTCACCCCTCTATATATAGGGGAAAGGGCAAGGGGGGCCGGCCCTCTAGGGAAAACCCTAGGGGGGCGGCGGCCAAGGGGTGGGGGGCTTGCCCCCCAAGCAAGGGGGGTGCGCCCCCTTTAGGGTTTCCCCCCCAACCCTAGGCGCATGGGCCCAAGGGGGGGGGCGCCAAGCCCACTAGGGGCTGGATGCTATCCCCACGCTGCCCAAGTGGCCCCCCGGGAGGGGTGGCCCCTCCCGGTGGACCCCCGGAACCCTTCCGGTGGTCCCGGTACAATACCGGTATGACCCCGAAACTTTCCGGTGCCCGTTTAACAACTTCTCATATATAAAACTTTACCTCCGGACCATTCCGGAACTCCTCGTGACGTCCCGGATCTCATCTGGGACTCCGAACAACATTCGGTAGTCACATACTAGTCTTCCTAACAACCCTAGCGTCACCGAACCTTAAGTGTGTAGACCCTACGGGCTCGGGAGACATGTAGACATGACCGAGACCACTCTCGGGCAATAACCAACAGCGGGGTATGGATACCCATGTTGGCTCCCACACGCTCCTCGATGATTTCATCGGTTGAACCACGATGTCGAGGATTCGATCAAACCCTGTATACAATTCCCTTTGTCAATCGGTACGTTACTTGCCCGAGACTCGATCGTCGGTATCCATATACCTTGTTCAGTCTCGTTACCGGCAAGTCACTTTACTCGTACCGTAATGCATGATCCCGTGGCCAACACCTTGGTCACCTTGAGCTCATTATGATGATGCATTACCGAGTGGGCCCAGAGATACCTCTCCGTCATACGGAGTGACAAATCCCAGTCTCGATCCGCATAAAACAATAGATACTTTCGGAGATACCTGTAGTGCACCTTTATAGTCACCCAGTTACATTGTGACGTTTGATACACCCAAAGCACTCCTACGGTATCCAGGAGTTACACGCTCTCATGGTCAAAGGAAGAGATACTTGACATTGGCAAAGCTCTAGCAAACGAACTACACGATCTTTGTGCTATGCTTAGGATTGGGTCTTGTCCATCACATCATTCTCCTAATGATGTGATCCCGTTATCAACGACATCTAATGTCCATAGCCAGGAAACCATGACTATCTGTTGATCACAACGAGCTAGTCAACTAGAGGCTCACTAGGGACATATTGTGGTCTTTGTATCCACACGTGTATTACGATTTCCGGATAATACAGTTATAGCATGAATAAAAGAAAATTATCATGAACATTGAAATATAATAATACTTTTATTATTGCCTCTAGGGCATATTTCCAATAGTCTCGCACTTGCACTAGAGTCACCAATCTAGTTACATTGTGATGAATCGAACACCCATAGAGTTCTGGTGTTGATCATGTTTTGCTCGCGAGAGAGGTTTAGTCAACGGATCTGCGACATTCAGATCCGCATGTACTTTGCAAATTTCTATGTCTCCATCTTGAACATTTTCACGGATGGAGTTGAAACGATGCTTGATGTGCCTGGTCTTCTTGTGAAACCTGGGCTCCTTAGCAAGGGCAATAGCTCCAGTGTTGTCACAGAAGAGTTTGATTGGCCCCGACGCATTGGGTATGACTCCTAGGTCGGTGATGAACTCCTTCACCCAAATAGCCTCATGCGCTGCCTCCGAGGCTGCCATGTACTCCGCTTCACATGTAGATCCCGCCACGACGCTCTGCTTGCAGCTGCACCAGCTTACTGCTCCACCATTCAACATATACACGTATCCGGCTTGTGACTTAGAGTCATCCAGATCTGTGTCGAAGCTAGCATTGACGTAACCCTTTACGATGAGCTCTTCGTCACCTCCATAAACGAGAAACATGTCCTTTGTCCTTTTCAGGTACTTCAGGATATTCTTTACCGCTGTCCAGTGTTCCTTGCCGGGATTACTCTGGTATCTTGCTACCAAACTTACGGCAAGGTTTACATCAGGTCTGGTACACAGCATGGCATACATAATAGATCCTATGGCTGAAGCATAGGGGATGACACACATCTCTTCTTTATCTTTTGCCGTGGTCGGTGACTGAGCTGAGCTCAATCTCACACCTTGTAACATAGGCAAGAACCCTTTCTTGGACTCATCCATTTTGAACTTTTTCAAAATCTTATCAAGGTATGTGCTTTGTGAAAGACCTATGAGGCGTCTCGATCTATCTCTATAGATCTTGATGCCTAATATATAAGCAGCTTCTCCAAGGTCCTTCATTGAAAAACATTTGTTCAAGTAGGCCTTAATGCTGTCCAGAAATTCTATATTATTTCCCATCAAGAGTATGTCATCTACATATAATATGAGAAATGCTACAGAGCTCCCACTCCCTTTCTTGTAAACGCAGGCTTCTCCATAAGTCTGCATAAACCCAAACGCTTTGATCATCTCATCAAAGCGAATATTCCAACTCCGAGATGCTTGCACCAGCCCATAAATGGATCGCTGGAGCTTGCATACTTTGTTAGCGTTCTTAGGATCGTCAAAACCTTCCGGCAGCATCATATACAGCTCTTCCTTAAGATGCCCGTTAAGGAATGCCGTTTGGACGTTCATCTGCCATATCTCATAATCATAGTATGCGGCAATTGCTAACATGATTCGGACGGACTTAAGCTTCGCTACAGGAGAGAAAGTCTCATCGTAGTCAATTCCTTGAACTTGTCGATAACCCTTAGCGACAAGTCGAGCTTTATAGATGGTAACATTGCCATCCGCGTCCGTCTTCTTCTTAAAGATCCATTTGTTTTCCATCGCTCGCCGATCATCGGGCAAGTCAGTCAAAGTCCATACTTTGTTTTCATACATGGATTCTATCTCGGATTTCATGGCTTCTAGCCATTTGTTGGAATCTGGGCCCGCCATCGCTTCTTCATAGTTTGAAGGTTCACCGTTGTCTAACAACATGATTTCCAGGACAGGGTTGCCGTACCACTCTGGTGCGGAACGTGTCCTTGTGGACCTAGGAAGTTCAGTAGCAACTTGATCCGAAGTACCTTGATCATCATCATTGGTTTCCTCTTCAGTTGGTGTGGGCATCACAGGAACATTTTCCTGAGCTGCACCACTCTCCCGTTCGAGAGGTAGTACTTCATCGAGTTCTACTTTCCTCCCACTTACTTCTTTCGAGAGAAACTCTTTTTCCAGAAAGCATCCGTTTATGGCAACAAAGATCTTGCCTTAGGATCTTAAGTAGAAGGTATACCCTACAGTTTCCTTAGGGTATCCTATGAAGACGCATTTTTTCGACTTGGGTTCGAGCTTTTCAGGTTGAAGTTTCTTGACATAAGCATCGCATCCCCAAACTTTTAGAAACGACAGCTTAGGTTTCTTCCCAAACCATAATTCATACGGTGTCGTCTCAACGGATTTAGACGGTGCCCTATTTAAAGTGAATGTAGCTGTCTCTAGAGTGTATCCCCAAAATGATAGCGGTAAATCGGTAAGAGACATCATAGACCGCACCATATCCAATAGAGTGCGATTACGACGTTCGGACACACCGTTTTGCTGAGGTGTTCCAGGCGGCGTGAGTTGTGAAACGATTCCACATTTCCTTAAGTGTGTGCCAAATTCGTGACTTAAATATTCTCCTCCACGATCTGATCGTAGGAACTTTATCTTTCGGTCACGTTGATTCTCCCCCTCATTCTGAAATTCCTTGAACTTTTCAAAGGTCTCAGACTTGTGTTTCATTAAGTAGACATACCCATATCTACTTAAGTCATCAGTGAGAGTGAGAACATAACGATATCCTCCACGAGCCTCAACGCTCATTGGACCGCACACATTGGTATGTATGATTTCCAACAAGTTGGTTGCTCGCTCCATTGTTCCGGAGAACGGAGTCTTGGTCATTTTTCCCATGAGGCATGGTTCGCATGTGTCAAATGATTCATAATCAAGAGACTCTAAAAGTCCATCAACATGGAGCTTCTTCATGCGCTTCACACCAATGTGACCAAGGCGGCAGTGCCACAAGTATGTGGGACTATAGTTATCAACTTTACATCTTTTGGCATCTACACTATGAACATGTGTAATATTACGCTCAAGATTCATTAAGAATAAACCATTGACCATCGGAGCATGACCATAAAACATATCTCTCATATAAATCGAACAACCATTATTCTCGGACTTAAATGAGTAGCCATCTCGTATTAAACGAGATCTAGATACAATGTTCATGCTCAAACTTGGCACTAAATAACAATTATTAAGGTTCAAAACTAATCCCGTAGGTAAATGTAGAGGCAGCGTGCCGACGGCGATCACATCGACTCTGGAACCATTCCCGACGCGCATCGTCACCTCGTCCTTCGCCAGTCTCCATTTATTCCGCAGCTCCTGCTGTGAGTTACAAATATGAGCAACGGCACCGGTATCAAATACCCAGGAGTTACTACGAGTACTGGTAAGGTACACATCAATTACATGTATATCAAATATACCTTTGGTGTTGCCGGCCTTCTTATCCGCTAAGTATTTGGGGCAGTTCCGCTTCCGGTGACCCTTCCCCTTGCAATAAAAGCACTCAGTCTCAGGCTTAGGTCCATTCTTTGACTTCTTCCCGGTAACTGGCTTACCAGGCGCGGCAACCTCCTTGCCGTCCTTCTTGAAGTTCTTCTTACCCTTGCCCTTCTTGAACTTAGTGGTCTTATTGACCATCAACACTTGATGTTCTTTCTTGATTTCAACCTCTGCTGACTTCAGCATAGAAAATACTTCAGGAATGGTCTTTACCATCCCCTGCATGTTGTAGTTCATCACAAAGCTCTTGTAGCTTGGTGGGAGCGACTGGAGGATTCTGTCAATGACCGCCTCATCTGGGAGGTTAATGTTCAGCTGGGTCATACGGTTGTGCAACCCAGACATCTTGAGTATGTGCTCACTGACAGAACTATTTTCCTCCATCTTACAACTATAGAACTTGTCGGAGATGTCATATCTCTCGACCCGGGCGTGAGCTTGAAAAACTAGTTTCAGCTCTTCGAACATCTCATATGCTCCGTGATGCTCAAAACGCTTTTGGAGCCCCGGTTCTAAGCTGTAAAGCATGCCGCACTGAACGAGGGAGTAATCATCAGCACGAGACTACCAAGCATTCATAATGTCTTGGTTCTCTGGGACGGGAGCGTCACCTAGCGGTCCTTCTAGGACATATTGTTTCCTGGCAGAATCCTCAGGTTCCGGACCCAGTCCGTATAGTTGCTGCCATCATCTTTCAGCTTGGTTTTCTCTAGGAACGCGTTGAAGTTCATGTTGACATGAGCGTTGGCCATTTGATCTACAAGACATATTTGCAAAGGTTTTAGACTAAGTTCATGATAATTAAGTTCTAATCAAATTATGAACTCCCACTTAGATTAGACATCCCTCTAGTCATCTAAGTGTTACACGATCCGAGTCGACTAGCCCGTGTCCGATCATCATGTGAGACGGACTAGTCATCGTCGGTGAACATCTTCATGTTGATCGTATCTTCCATACGACTCGTGTTCGACCTTTCGGTCTCCGTGTTCCGAGGCCATGTCTGCACATGCTAGGCTCGTCAAGTTAACCCTAAGTGTTTTCGCTGTGTAAAACTGTCTTACACCCGTTGTATGTGAACGTAAGAATCCATCACACCCGATCATCACGTGGTGCTTAGAAGCGACGAACTGTAGCAACGGTGCACAGTTAGGGGAGAACACTTCTTGAAATTTTGTAAGGGATCATCTTATTTACTACCGTCGTCCTAAGTAAACAAGATGCATAAAACATAATAAACATCACATGCAATTATATAAAGTAGTGACAAGATATGGCCAATATCATATAGCTCCTTCGATCTCCATCTTCGGGGCTCCATGATCATCTTGTCACCGGCATGACACCATGATCTCCATCATCGTGTCTTCATGAAGTTGTCACGCCAACGACTACTTCTACTTCTATGACTAACGCGTTTAGCAATAAAGTAAAGTAAGTTACATGGCGTTCTTCAATGACACGCAGGTCATACAAAAATAAAGACAACTCCTATGGCTCCTGCCGGTTGTCATACTCATCGACATGCAAGTCATGAATCCTATTACAAGGACATGATCTCATACATCACAATTCATCATTCATCACAACTTCTGGCCATATCACATCACATGATCAATCTCTGCAAAAACAAGTTAGACGTCCTCTAATTGTTGTTGCATCTTTTACGTGGCTGCAATTGGGTTCTAGCAAGAACGTTTTCTTACCTACGAATAACCACAACGTGATTTTGTCAACTTCTATTTACCCTTCATAAGGGCCCTTTTCATCGAATCCGCTCCAACTAAAGTGGGAGAGACAGACACCCGCCAGCCACCTTATGCAACTAGTGCATGTTAGTCGGTGGAACCGGTCTCAGGTAAGCGTACGTGTAAGGTTGGTCCGGGCCGCTTCATCCCACAATACCGCTGAAGCAAGAAAAGACTAGTAGAGGCAAGCAAGTTGACAAGATCCATGCCCACAACAAATTGTGTTCTACTCATGCAAAGAGAACTACGCATAGACCTGGCTCTGATACCACTGTTGGGGAATGTTGCAGAAAATTAAAATTTTTCCTACGGTTTCACCAAGATCCATCTATGAGTTCATCTAAGCAACGAGTCAAGGGAGAGAGTTTGCATCTACATACCACTTGTAGATCACGAGCGGAAGCTTGCCAAGGGGATGGTGATCATGGAGTCGTAGTCGAACGTGATTCGGATCACCGATGTCCTAGTGCTGAACGGACAACACCTCCGCGTTCAACACACGTACGGGATGGGAGACGTCTCCTTCGTCTTGATCCAGCAAGGAGGAAGGAGAGGTTGAGGAAGGCAGCTCCAACGGCAGCACGATGACGTGGTGCAGTTGATGCGGCAGTATTCCGACAGGGCTTCGCCAAGCACGTACGGAGGAGGAGAGGTGTTGGGGAGGGGAGGGGCTGCGCCTTGGCTTGTGGTGTCTTGCAGCCCTCCCCTCACCCCTCTATATATAGGGGAAAGGGCAAGGGGGTCCGACCCTCTAGGGAAAACCCTAGGGGGGGCGGCGGCCAAGGGGTGGGGGGCTTGCCCCCCAAGCAAGGGGGGTGCGCCCCCTTTAGGGTTTCCCCCCCAACCCTAGGCGCATGGGCCCAAGGGGGGGGGCGCCAAGCCCACTAGGGGCTGGCTGCTATCCCCACGCAGCCCAAGTGGCCCCCCGGGAGGGGTGGCCCCTCCCGGTGGACCCCCGGAACCCATCCGGTGGTCCCGGTACAATACCGGTATGACCCCGAAACTTTCCGGTGCCCGTTTAACAACTTCCCATATATAAAACTTTACCTCCGGACCATTCCGGAACTCCTCATGACGTCCAAGATCTCATCCGGGACTCCGAACAACATTCGGTAGTCACATACTAGTCTTCCTAACAACCCTAGCGTCACCGAACCTTAAGTGTGTAGACCCTACGGGCTCGGGAGACATGCAGACATGACCGAGACCACTCTCGGGCAATAACCAACAGCGGGGTCTAGATACCCATGTTGGCTCCCACATGCTCCTCGATGATTTAATTGGTTGAACCACGATGTCGAGGATTCGATCAAACCCTGTATACAATTCCCTTTGTCAATCGGTACGTTACTTGCCCGAGACTCGATCGTCGGTATCCCAATACCTTGTTCAGTCTCATTACCGGCAAGTCACTTTACTCGTACCGTAATGCATGATCCCGTGGCCAACACCTTGGTCACCTTGAGCTCATTATGATGATGCATTACCGAGTGGGCCCAGAGATACCTCTCCGTCATACGGAGTGACAAATCCCAGTCTCGATCCGCATAAAACAATAGATACTTTCGGAGATACCTGTAGTGCACCTTTATAGTCACCCAGTTACATTGTGACGTTTGATACACCCAAAGCACTCCTACGGTATCCAGGAGTTACACGCTCTCATGGTCAAAGGAAGAGATACTTGACATTGGCAAAGCTCTAGCAAACGAACTACACGATCTTTGTGCTATGCTTAGGATTGGGTCTTGTCCATCACATCATTCTCCTAATGATGTGATCCCGTTATCAACGACATCTAATGTCCATAGCCAGGAAACCATGACTATCTGTTGATCACAACGAGCTAGTCAACTAGAGGCTCACTAGGGACATATTGTGGTCTTTGTATCCACACGTGTATTGCGATTTCCGAATAATACAATTATAGCATGAATAAAAGACAATTATCATGAACATTGAAATATAATAATACTTTTATTATTGCCTCTAGGGCATATTTCCAACAGTCTCCCACTTGCACCAGAGTCACCAATCTAGTTACATTGTGATGAATCGAACACCCATAGAGTTCTAGTGCTGATCATGTTTTGCTCGCGAGAGAGGTTTAGTCAACGGATCTGCGACATTCAGATCCGCATGTACTTTGCAAATTTCTATGTCTCCATCTTGAACATTTTCACAGATGGAGTTGAAACGATGCTTGATGTGCCTGGTCTTCCTGTGAAACCTAGGCTCCTTAGCAAGGGCAATAGCTCCAGTGTTGTCACAGAAGAGTTTGATTGGCCCCGACGCATTGGGTATGACTCCTAGGTCGGTGATGAACTCCTTCACCCAAATAGCTTCATGTGCTGCCTCCGAGGCTGCCATGTACTCCGCTTCACATGTAGATCCCGCCACGACGCTCTGCTTGCAGCTGCACCAGCTTACTGCTCCACCATTCAACATATACACGTATCCGGTTTGTGACTTAGAGTCATCCAGATCTGTGTCGAAGCTAGCGTCGACGTAACCCTTTACGACGAGCTCTTCGTCACCTCCATAAACGAGAAACATGTCCTTTGTCCTTTTCAGGTACTTCAGGATATTCTTGACCGCTGTCCAGTGTTCCTTGCCGGGATTACTCTGGTATCTTGCTACCAAACTTACGGCAAGGTTTACATCAGGTCTGGTACACAGCATGGCATACATAATAGATCATATGGCTGAAGCATAGGGGATGACACGCATCTCTTCTTTATCTTTTGCCGTGGTCGGTGACTGAGCTGAGCTCAATCTCACACCTTGTAACATAGGCAAGAACCCTTTCTTGGACTCATCCATTTTGAACTTTTTCAAAATCTTATCAAGGTATGTGCTTTGTGAAAGACCTATGAGGCGTCTCGATCTATCTCTATAGATCTTGATGCCTAATATATAAGCAGCTTCTCCAAGGTCCTTCATTGAAAAACATTTGTTCAAGTAGGCCTTAATGCTGTCCAGAAATTCTATATTATTTCCCATCAAGAGTATGTCATCTACATATAATATGAGAAATGCTACAGAGCTCCCACTCACTTTCTTGTAAATGCAGGCTTCTCCATAAGTCTGCACAAACCCAAACGCTTTGATCATCTCATCAAAGCGAATATTCCAACTCCGAGATGCTTGCACCAGCCCATAAATGGATCGCTGGAGCTTGCATACTTTGTTAGCGTTCTTAGGATCGTCAAAACCATCCGGCTGCATCATATACAACTCTTCCTTAAGATGCCCATTAAGGAATGCCGTTTTGACGTCCATCTGCCATATCTCATAATCATAGTATGCGGCAATTGCTAACATGATTCAGACGGACTTAAGCTTCGCTACGGGAGAGAAAGTCTCATCGTAGTCAATCCCTTGAACTTGTCGATAACCCTTAGCGACAAGTCGAGCTTTATAGATGGTAACATTGCCATCCGCGTCCGTCTTCTTCTTAAAGATCCATTTGTTTTCTATCACTCGCCGATCATCGGGCAAGTCAGTCAAAGTCCATACTTTGTTTTCATACATGGATTCTGTCTCGGATTTCATGGCTTCTAGCCATTTGTTGGAATCTGGGCCCGCCATCGCTTCTTCATAGTTCGAAGGTTCACCGTTGTCTAACAACATGATTTCCAGGACAGGGTTGCCGTACCACTCTGGTGCGGAACGTGTCCTTGTGGACCTATGAAGTTCAGTAGCAACTTGATCTGAAGTACCTTGATCATCATCATTGGTTTCCTCTTCAGTTGGTGTGGGCATCACAGTAACATTTTCCTGAGCTGCACCACTCTCCCATTCGAGAGGTAGTACTTCATCGAGTTCTACTTTCCTCCCACTTACTTCTTTCGAGAGAAACTCTTTTTCCAGAAAGCATCCGTTTTTGGCAACAAAGATCTTGCCTTCGGATCTTAAGTAGAAGGTATACCCTACAGTTTCCTTAGGGTATCCTATGAAGACGCATTTTTCCGACTTGGGTTCGAGCTTTTCAGGTTGAAGTTTCTTGACATAAGCATCGCATCCCCAAACTTTTAGAAACGACAGCTTAGGTTTCTTCCCAAACCATAATTCATACGGTGTCGTCTCAACGGATTTAGACGGTGCCCTATTTAAAGTGAATGTAGCTGTCTCTAGAGCGTATCCCCAAAATGATAGCGGTAAATCGGTAAGAGACATCATAGACCGCACCATATCCAATAGAGTGCGATTACGATGTTCGGACACACCGTTTCGCTGAGGTGTTCCAGGCGGCGTGAGTTGTGAAACGATTCCACATTTCCTTAAGTGTGTGCCAAATTCCTGACTTAAATATTCTCCTCCACGATCTGATCGTAGGAACTTTATCTTTCGGTCACGTTGATTCTCCACCTCATTCTGAAATTCCTTGAACTTTTCAAAGGTCTCAGACTTGTGTTTCATTAAGTAGACATACCCATATCTACTTAAGTCATCAGTGAGAGTGAGAACATAACGATATCCTCCGCGAGCCTCAACGCTCATTGGACCGCACACATCGGTATGTATGAGGTTTTTCTCTCTAGGCAAAGAGGCGCTCAAGTTTGGCTTGTGGCTCTCACTCAGATTTGGGTGGCTCACTTTCTCACTCTTCTCTCCATGATGGGTGGCTTGCTTGTCGGCTATCACTTGACTAGGAGACATAGGTCGTAGCACATATTCCTTTCCTTTCATCTTGAAGCTATAGTGATTGGTATGCCCGTTGTGGATGACACCACGGTCGAATTGCCATGGTCGACCAAGAAGGAGGTGGCAAACGGTCATTGGGACCACATCACACTCCAAAGTGTCCTCATATGGACCAATTTTGAAGGAGACTTGGACCGTATGCTCAACTCGTATAGTGCCAGAGTCACTTAGCCATTGAACCTTGTAGGGGTGCGGGTGCTTCCTCTTGACCAATTGAAGCTTGGAGCATAGTTCTTCACTTGCCAAGTTGTGGCAACTACCTCCATCTATGACGACCTTGACGGACCTTCCATTGATGTCGGCCTTGGTGTGGAAGATGTGGCATCGTTAGTCTTCTTCTTGTTGATGTTGAAGAGTCAAGACCTTGGAGACAACAAGAGCGGGGCTCTAATCCTCATCACAAAAGACTCTATCATCTTCATCCTCGTTCACTCACTGGTGCATGGCCACTTGCTCAAGAGCTTCCATTTCATCTTCACTCATTGAGTCGTAGGTGCCATCGTCGTTGAGGATCATGGTGTGCTTGTTTGTGCATTCATAGGACTTGTGGCCTCGGCCGCCGCAAGTGAAACATTTGAAGGAGCTTGTCTTGACGGTCTCATCGGTCGGAGTAGATGAAGAAGCACGCGGCTTGTAGTTGCTTGTAGTAGGAGGAAGACGACTGGAACTTGACGAAGGTTTCTTGTAGCTTGGCTTGTCGTCGTTGCTTGGAGAAGGCTTGGTTGATGTAGATGTTGGAGGGGTTGTTGAAGCTTGATTGTTGGAGAAGCCGTATGTCTTGCATGAGTACTTGGCGTACTTGAAGTCATCTTGCACTTGACGTTCCGCCTTGGTTGCTTGATGCATGAGCTCGATGAGGTTGGAGTAGGGTTGGAAGTCGGCGATCTTCTTGATTGGATGATTGAGTCCATTCAAGAATCATGCCATTGTTTGCTCATCATCTTCCTTGACATTGGCTCAAATCATGGCTATCTCCATTTCCTTGTAGTATTCTTCAACACTCTTTGTTCCTTTCTTGAGGAGTTGTAGCTTCCTGAAGAGATCGCGGTTGTAGTAGGTGGGCACAAATCGTGCTCGCATGACATCCTTCATTTGAGCCCAAGTGGTGATTGGAGGGTCACCTCTTGCTTCTCGGCGCTCTAGGACTTGTTCCCACCATATGAGCACATAGTCTTGGAACTCAAGTGATGCCATTGAGATCTTCTTCTCTTCCTCATAGTTATGCAAACGAAAGATTTTGTCGACCTTCAATGCCCACGAGAGGTATTCTTCCAGATCATTGCTTCCATTGAACTTGGGCATTGTGAATTTGAGCTTTCCATAGCGTTGCTCTTCATTGTGTTGTTGGCGATGGTGATGATGACGCCCTTGACGTGGAGGGCAATCATCCTCATATTGCTCTTGGCGCGGAGGAAGTCCATGATCAACTTGCTCTTGTTGAACTTGAGGTTGAGGTGGATCTTGACGAGCTTGTGGAGGAGCTTGAGGGACTTGACGTTGCGCACGTGGTTGGTAGTTCCTCTCTTGGATTTCTTATCGAAGGGCTTCCTCTTGATTGCGCCATTCACGATTGTGGTTGGCGATGGATCGACTTCATTCTTGAAGGGAACGTTGCGCCTCAAGAGCTTGCGCTTCACGTAGTTGTTGTTGAAGACGTTGAGCCTCTTCATCTTGTTGCTCTTGGTGTAGACGCGCTTGTTCTTCTTCTTCTTGACGACGAAGACGTTGTCGTTCTTGAGCTTGAGCAAAAGCGACTTGGTTTGATTGAGGACGAGGAACTTGCTCATCGACTTGCTCTTGCGAATGCTTGACGTGTAGCAGGTTGCGAGATGCATGACGGTCTTGATGCGCGGCTCGTCAAAGAGTGTTCGATGACGGAGTACTTGAGCCGGAGAAGGTGTCGTCGGAGTGTCGACTTGAGTGGCTGTGTCTTGAGTAGGAAGAAGTTGAAGGAGGCCGGTTGACCAACAAAGCTTGGATCTCGTCCATTCTTGCATCATTTTCTTGCTTGTGTGCGTCGAGCTTGTTGTTGAAGTAGTCTCGTGTACGTTGCTCAGAGAGTCGCAAGTAGGTGGCGAGGTTGTCGATGCGGTCGTTCATTGCTTGTTGCTCTTGATGTAGCGCTCGTTGTGCACCAAAGAGGTGGCTCTTGGTGACTGTAAGGGCATATTTATCCCTTAGGTGTTTGGGTGATTGATGACAATGCTTTTGCGGACTAATCGTGTGCCTTGAGTTTCTCAAATGCTTCATCACTAGGCACGAGACGATTCGGTGCCCCTCGAGACTATTGAAGACGGCGTTGTTCTACGTTTCTTTTTGGTGGATTTGAGTCGTAGGAGAGCTGTACTATTAAGAGGGTGTCCGCGTCGGAAAGGTTTGGGAGGAATCATCACGTACATGTTTTCTTCATTGTCTCCTCCTTTCCCTTGCACCTTGGAGCATTCCCCGTCTATCCTCTATGTGAATGTCTCGACTACTGTTGCTGAGCTTGCGGTAGTACTGCTCCCTGGAGAGGTAGTACCGCAGGCACTCGCGGTAGTACCGTGCCCACGCGTGGTAGTACCGCGGGAGCCCACGGTAGTACCGCTCCCTCGAAGTCGTAGTACCGTGGCTGCTAGGCCAAGTACCGCTGCATCGCGGTAGTAGGCGCGGACGTAATTTTTTACATCCGCGCCCACACGGTAGTACCGCACGTCTAGGGTGGTAGTACCGCTCCCTCCGAGCTGTTGTACCGTGGTTCCCTGGCCTAGTGCCGTTGCTTCACGGTAGTAGGGGCGGATGTAATTTTTTACATCCGCACCCACACGGTAGTACCGCGCCATGTGGATGGTAGTACTGTGACGGATGTTTGCATCGTCTCTTTGACAGCGGAAGTAGGCACGGATGTACTTTTATTCATCCGTGCCTATTCCAGACTTAATCTTACCTGCCTCGCGGTAGTACTGCGGGTGGGTGCGGTAGTACCGCGCTCGCGGTAGTTCTGCCTATGGTATAGTCTCTGCAGCTGCCGCGGTAGTATCGTGGTCTCCCACGGTAGTACCGCATGGCCTTGCGGTAGTACCGCGCCCCTGGAGCGGTAGTACCGCTTATCGCAGGCTGGTCTAAGTGGATAACAATTGGATTTCTTCCATGACTATAAAAGGGGCATCTCCTACATCTAGTTGACCACCTCTTCCACCTCTAAGCTCCATTGTTGCTCCAAGCTCCATTTTCGCCCGATCTCTCTCCCTAGCCAATCAAACTTGTTGATTTGCTTGGGATTGAGTGACAAGGACCCGATCTACACTTCCACCAAGAGAGATTTGATTCCCCCCACTTATCCCTAGCGGATCTTGTTACTCTTGGGTGTTTGAGCACCCTAGAGAGTTGAGGTCACCTCGAAGCCATACTCCATTGCGGTGAAGCTTCGTGGTGTTGTTGGGAGCCTCCAATTGCCGTGGAGATTGCCCCAACCTTGTTTGTAAAGGTTCAGTCACCGCCTTCAAGGGCACCAATAGTGGAATCACGGCATCTCGCATTGTGTGAGGGCGTGAGGAGAATACGGTGGCCCTAGTGGCTTCTTGGGGAGCATTGTGCCTCCACACCGCTCCAACGGAGACGTACTTCCCTTCAAAAGTAAGTAACTTCGGTAACACATCCTCGTCTCCACCGGCTCCACTCTTGTTATCTCGCGCCTTTACTTTTGCAAGCTTACTTGTGTTGTTTCCCTTACTTGCTCATGTGCTTGTTGTTGTCGCATCATATAGGTTGTTCACGTAGTTGCATGTCTAGACAACCTACTTTGATGCAAAGTTTATTTTGGTAAAGAAAAGCTAAAAATTGTTAGTTGCCTATTCACCCCCCTCTAGTCAACCATATCGATCCTTTAAATTGATATCAGAGCCTCGTCTCTTTATTAAGGACTTTGCCGTCCGAAGAGTATGGTTGACAGCACAGACGGTGCAGAGGAGCACTCCGGTGTGAATCCTATCTCGTCTATGGCTGATGGGGGAACCTCGATCTCTCGTGAGGAATTCAATGTGGCTCTAGACACATTGAAAGACTCCATGACTACCAAGGTTGAAAGCATGTTTACTAAATTTCTTGAAGGACTTAAACTGTCCACCTCGCAGATGAAAGTGGGTGATCCTACTAACAAGGTGACGGATGCTACCTCCGACAAAGGGGAAGCTAACAATGAAAAGAGTCCTTCTACTAGTGGTAGAAATGGCACCGACATCTTTGCCCATGTGGAACCTCCAATTTATGGAGGACCGATTCCCTCTACTCATTTAAATCATGCCGGTCCTCCTCCTAAGATTATGAAAAATGAGGATTTTGATTCTTGGGTGTATCGCTTCAAGCGTCATTTAAATCATGTGAATACTAACCTTTGGAGAATCAATGAAGAAGGTTTCTATCCACATGACCGAAGCAACTTCACCTCGAGAGAAGTGGTGGATAATCAATTCAATGAGAGTGCTC
Organism: Triticum aestivum; assembly: GCF_018294505.1. NCBI lineage: Eukaryota > Viridiplantae > Streptophyta > Magnoliopsida > Poales > Poaceae > Triticum > Triticum aestivum. Next base: position 254,771,200 of record NC_057795.1, read on the forward strand.
TCTTCATCATCCAAGATGCAATACTTCCCGAAGATCTCCCTCATCTTCGACCTCATGCCATGGCCAAAGACGCATGGCAATGCGTTGTGTCTCTCTATCGAGGAAGTGCTAGCATTCAACGCTCCAACTATGAAGTGGTACAAGATGAAGCCGATGAGTTTGCAATGAAAGAAGATGAAGAACCTCGTGAGCTCTTTCGAAGAGTGACCAAACTCGCAGTCTCACTCCGAGATCATGGGAGCAAGGACACGGATGAGAATTGGATCAAGCGCAAGTTCCTCAAGGCCATGATGCCCTACAACAAGGCCATGTCCTCCGTCATTCGTCAAAGACCGGACTTCCACTCCATGACCTCAAGTGAAGTGTTGGATGAGTTCGTTGCAATGAGCATCTTGGACAAGTCCGCCGACAATGCGGTGCTCCGTTCTCAAAGGGCAAAGAAGCCCAACCTTGCTTTGAAGGCCAAGGTTAGTGTGGAAGAAGAGGAAGAAGAGGAAGATGAGGAGAGCAACCCCGAAGACACCAAATATGATTATCATGAGCACATGGCTCTTGCTTCAAGACAATTTTGGAGCAAGAAGAATACAAGACCTAACTTCAACAAGAACAACTCTAGTGGCGTCATGGGCAAGCAACGAGTTAGAACTTGCTTCAATTGTGGCAATGTGAGCCATTTCGTTGCGGATTGTCCTTACGAGAATCGAGAAGACAATGGTCGCAAGTTCATCCGAAAAGACAAAGCCAAGTTCTTCCCCAACAAGAACAACTTCACCAAGAAGACTCCTACTCGTGGGTTGGTGGTTCAAGAAGAATACCATGAGGATGACGATGATGATGAAAATGGAGAAGCAATGGCCATGGTGTCCGTTGCCATTGCTACCACTCCCCGGGTGTCTCTCTTTGATTCACCCAACGAGAACATCACCGCCAAGTGCCTCATGGCTAAAGCTACCAACAAGGTAACCCCCAACATCAAAACCACCATCATTACTTATCCCTCCTTGAAGGATTGCATTGATGAACATGATGAGTCTAATGAGGAAGTGAATGAATTTGAGGATTTTATGAGTAAGCTCAAGGGCAAATCCAAGAAGCACTTTGTTGCTCTCTTGGAACAACTTGGTGAGGCCAATGACATGATTGAGGCTCACGAAGAAACCATCTCTAAGATGGAAGGTCATAGTTGTGACTATGCCGATGAGATATCGGATCTCTCTAATGCTCTTGAGGAAGAGCGTGGACATCGTTTGACTCTTGAGGAGTCACACAATGATGACCATGCTAAGTTAAAGAGAGATCTTGATCATGCTCTTGTCGTGTCTCGTGTGCTATCTTCCGAGAAGGCTAAGCTTGGGGTTGATCATGCTAGACCCAAGGAGGAGTTTGAGATACTTGACAAGGCCCACAAGGTCTTGAAGGGTGCTCATGCTAACCTCAAGGAGTCTCATGCTCAACTCCAAGTTAAGCTAACCAAGGAAAAGGCCACCTTCCCTCATATGGTATTAATTGATAATGCATATGCTACTAACCCGTGTTGTGAGCATGTGCATCTTGTGGAGGAGAATGCCAAGTTGAAGGATCAACTTGAGAAAGGCCTTGTGACTTGCATTCAAGGTGAGAAGAACCTCAACGACCTTTTGAGTAATCGAAAGGAAGTTGTGGCCAAGAAGGGAATTGGTTTGCCCCCAAGTCCCAGAATAAGAAGAAGAACGACAAGACCTATCATCCTCCTCCTCTCAAGCAAACTTTTGTGGAAGAGGGAGAGGGTGCTCCTAAGGAGAAGAAGGAAAAAGTGAAGGTCGTTGATGTCAAAAAGGGCAAGACCATCTCCTCCAACAAAGCTGGCGACTTTAACCCATCATATGTGTTGTGCCGTGCTAGTGATGGACATGTTTATGCTAAATTTGTTGGTTATCCTTATGAGTACATTCAATGGTCTATTTGGGTTCCTAAGACCCTTTTTAATAACATCAAAGGACCCATTACTAAATGGCTACCTAAAACCAAGCATTGATCTCTTGTAGGTGTTTGCTTCCGGTGGGGGATCATGGTTGCTCGATAGTGGAGCAACAAATCATATGACCGGAAGCAAGGAGTTGGTGGTGGACGTGCAAAAGATTCCATATATGCCCACCAATGTCGAGTGGGGTGATGCCTCACATTCTAAGGTATTGGGTCTTGGCAAGGTTGTCATTTCTCATGATCTAACGATCGAGAAAGTCATGCTTGCTGAGTCCCTTGCATACAATTTACTTTTCGTTCGTCAACTTGCACTCATGGGCTTTGCCACTTTCTTTGACATTGATACTGTGGCCCTCTTGTGGAGCAAGATGTCACGCCCAATATGCGACCCTATCCAAAAGGAACTCGAAGGTCCCACCAAGGATAGACCCGCATATTGAATCACTTTTGCAAGGTGGATATCATTACATCAACATTACATAATAGATGGGGATACATACAAGAGGCATACAATGCCACACGAATACAATATCACAATACATAAGAGCATCATCCGACAATGGATGAAACACAAACAGAAATTCAAATGACATCCACCCTCCTAGCCCAGGCTGCCGACCAGGAACCTATCCCCAGATCAAAGAAGAAGCAGAAGAAGAACTCAACACAAGCAAGCATCGCTCTCGCATCATGATCATCGCAGAACATGTACCTGCAACTGTTGTTGTAGTAATCTGTGAGCCACGAGGACTCAGCAATCCCATTACCATGGGTATCAAGACTAGAAAAGCTTAATGGGAAAGGAAGGGGTAAAGTGGTGAGGCTGCAGCAGCGACTAAGCATATATGGTGGTTAACATACGCAAATAAGAGCGAGAAGAGAGCAAAAGGAATGGTCGTGAAGCTAGCAATGATCAAGAAGTGATCCTGAACTCCTACTTACGTCAAACATAACCCGAAAACCGTGTTCACTTCCCGGACTCCGCCAAAAAGAGACCATCATGGCTACACACACGGTTGATGCGTTTTAAATCGGATCTGGTGTCAAGTTATCTACAACCGGACATTAACAAATTCACATCTGCCTATAACCGCAGGCACGGCTTTCGAAAGATTATACCCTGCAGGGGTGTCCCAACTTAGCCCATGATAAGCTCTCGCGATCAACGAAGGATATACCTTCTCCCAGGAAGACCCGATCAGACTCGGAATCTCGGTTTACAAGACATTTCGACAATGGTAAAACAAGACCAACAAAGCCGCCCGATGCGCCGACAATCCCGATAGGAGCTACACATATCTCGTTCTCAGGGCAACACCGGATAGGTCAGCCTACGAGTAAAACCAACCCTCGAGTTGCCCCGCGGTGGCCCCGCAGTCTGCCCGGTTCAGACCAACACTTAGACAAGCACTAGCCCAGGGGGGCTAAAAATAAAGATGACCCTTGGGTTGGACGACCCAAGGGAAGGGTATAGGTGGTGGTGAGGCAAATGGTAAAACCAAGGTTGGGCCTTGATGGAGGAGTTTTATTCAAAGCGAACTGTCAAGGGGGTCCCATAAATCACCCAACCGCGTAAGGAACGCAAAATCCGGGAACATAACACCGGTATGACAGAAACTAGGGAGGCAAGAGTGGAACAAAACACCAGGCAAAAGCTGAGTCTTCCACCCTTTACCAAGTATATAGATGTATTAATAATATAAGAGATATTGTGATATCCCAACCAAAATCCTGTCCACCATGGAGAAATATTCAACTTCACCTGCAACTAGCAACGCTATAAGAGGGGCTGAGCAAAGCGGTAACATAGCCAAGCAACGGTTTGCATAGGAAAGGTGTCAAAGGTTAGAGGTTCATGGCAATATGGGAGGCTTGATGAGCAAAAGATAGGTAACGCAGCATAGCGATAGAACGAAGCAACTAGCATAGCAATGATAGTAGTGAGATCCAGGGTAGCGGTCATCTTGCCTGAAATCCCGCTAGGAAGAAGAACGAGTCCATGAAGAAGACGAACGGATGAAGCCGAACCAAGCATAGACGAACGAATCCTCATGATCGCAACGAAACGGGAACTATCGAGAAGAAGCACGCGACATGGTAAACACAACACACATGAACAAGGCATGATGCACAAACAAGCATGATGCATGAGGAATCTAGATGAGGCTACTCATGGCAAGGGATGATGCAAACAAGAGCAAAACATCAAGGCACGTTTAAATGAGGCCGGGAACAACATATAACAATTCCGGTAAGTCCTCGTATGCAAATTTCGAAATTGGTCCAGATCTGAATAAACCTCATATTCAAGTTGTTAAACAGCAAGTTAAGATGCACCAAGATGATCTACACGAGATTCTAATCAATTTACATATAAAGTTCATTTAGTTCGGAGCTACGGCCTAGAAGATATGAGCAAAACAAGTTAAACATGGCATTGATGCAAAATGCATACAAACATCAAGCAAACACCCCAAAACAAGGATGCAACATGATAATATGAAACTACATGCAATTCTAAGCAAGTTCATATAGAGCACACTCAAAATGGAGCAACGGTTCAACACACACACATGAAACAAGTTATAAGGACAAGCTGTCCAAAACAGCAACTAGGCATATTGCAAGCATCAAAACAACATGCTACAGTACCACAATATGAAAACAAAAGGCATGGGCATGATGTACAGGTAAAGCATAACAAAACATGAACACTGAGCTATCTCCAGAAATCACAAGAACATGCTCAAACACACATGGCAAGATTGCAAATAATATCAGTTTCAGACTTTGCAGAAAATAACATCAGGTTGCAATGTTTAGAGCTATCAAACAACATGTTACAGGAACTTAAAATAGCAAACAAAGGCATGACATGAACCTACTAAATGCATAGATCAAAAGTCCCTTACTGACCATAAGCCAAAAAAGGATCAGAAGATATGATGGCACCCACGTAAACATAGCAAGTTATATTACAGATTCAAACATGACAGGAACAGAATTATGAAGGCATGTAGATGAGCTTGTGCAACTCACTACAGAGCATTACATGGCATGACAAAGCAAGCAACAGTAACAACACATGTTTGTGAAGCTAAGCATGGCAAGAGCAAGTTCATAGGATGCATGTATCACTAACAACAATCATGGAAACAACTGAACTTAATGTTAACAGGCTGACAACAACATTATATAGCAACTTTAGAGCAATATTACAGCAATCTACAGCAAGCCATAATTGCAACCAGGGGCGTGCATGGATAGAGCATAACATGTAGAACAAAACACCATTAGTGAACATCTCCATATTATGCTTAGAATGATTTGTAGCAGCAGGTTTACATCGCATCACGAAATAACAGATTCAGCCTAGCAAAACAGTAACAGCAAGTACCCTACTTAACAAGCTTGATTCACTCACCACAAGTCATTGCATGACAAGATAAGCATAGCATCATCAAGAAGACATGTTTGTGAAACAATCCAAGCCAAGAACAAGTTCATAGCATGCAAGGACCAACTACAACAACCTTGGCAAAATTGAATAACATGTAAACAATCTGCCAGGAAACATTTTGAAGCAAAAGTAGAGCACAAAAATGACATGCTAGACTACTCCATAATTGCAAACAGGGGCATGAATGGATAGACAACAACCATATGTTCAAAACATCCTTACTTAAGTATCTCAAAATATGCATGGATCTCTCTGTAGCATCATGTTTACATGGCATCAAAATAACAGCAGAACAGGGACTAAAATCAGCAACATCACGAGGGCTAGTCACCACATTTATCACAAAAATACATGGTAAGCACCTCTGTAAAGAAGACATAGCATAGATCAAAACACATGTAGACATCAACCTCATAGGATGCACACATCAATCATCGCAAAAATGACAAAAGTGCATGTTCTGTTAACAGACAGCAGACAACATTATGAAGCACTCTCTTAACTATGATTTAGGCATCAAGATGGACTCAAATGAACATGATGCAATGGAATTAAATGAAGTACTAGTTGAGACGAACAATTTGACATATTACACGCACAAAACGGAGCTACGGATGCAGAGATATAGCATGTTGAAGTAGGCACCAGAATATGAAAACTACAGGGACTTAGCAGATTTTCTCACCCCGGGAAAAATGGACGGAGGGGTTCCGGGACGAGGAGATCCGGGATCGGGGCGCCGTTTGGTTTGGTGAGGTGGTGGATCTGATCCATCTTCCCGGGATCCGACCGGAGAAGAACTCCGGCGGGCTCCGGCGGTGTTCCGGCGACGACGAGGAGGCGCGGGGACGCGGGATCCGGCGGAGGAGGCGAGGGCGGCGCGGAGCACGGGTGTCGGAGGCGAGGGTGCGGGGGCACGGGCCCGGGGCTGGTGGCGTGGGAGGCCGGCTGATGGGGCTGGCGAAGTCCGGCGATGGTTGGCGCGGAGGCCGAGGGCGGCGGCGAGCGGAGGAGGCGGCCGGCGGCGGCCGGGAGCGCGGAGGTGGCAGTTGCCTCGTG
>NC_057795.1:254778083-254780822 GCF_018294505.1 Triticum aestivum
GGCGGCCGCGGCCAGGCGCGGTTGGCGCGGCTGGGACGGCGTGGGCCGAGCGGGATCCAGGCGGCGGCGCGGGGTCAGGCCCGGGGCGGCCCAGAGCGGGCTCCCCATGGGCCTGGCGGGCCTGAGGCGGAGGGAGGCGGCGGAGGGACACGTGGCACGCTGGGATTCGTTGCGGCGGGCGGCGCGGACATGTCCGGTGCGACGCGGACACGTCCGGCGGCGCGGGGAGGAATAGCTAGGGTTTCGTCTGCGTTTTCGGGGGAGGGGGACTAATATATAGGTAGAGGGAGCTAGGAGAGTCCAAATGAGGCACGGTTTTCCCCCACACGATCGTGATCGAACGACCGAGAGCATGGAGGGGAGTTAGATGGGTTTTGGGCTACTTTGGAGGAGCGTTGGGATGCAAAGAGACAGGGGGGTTTCGGGCTATGCGGTTAACCGTTGGAGTATCAAACGGACTCCAAATGGCACGAAACTTGACAGGCGGTCTACCGGTGCTATACCAAGGCCGCTTGGCAAACCTCGGGCCATTCCGAGAAAGTTTAACACCCACCCATAACAGGATACAAAAGGGGAAAACTGGAGAGCATAGGAGCGCCGGATTGCAAAACGGACAACGGGGGAAATGCTCGGATGCATGAGACGAACACGTATGCAAAATGAAATGCACATGATGACATGATAAAATGCAACACGTAAGCAAATGACATGGCAACGACGGCGAATAACTGGCAGACACCTGGCGCATCGAATCCGGGGCGTTACAACACTCCTCCACTAACAAGAGATCTCGTCCCGAGATCTTAGGACCGAGATGGAAGGGAAAATGGTTGAGGTGAAACAAAACTCAAGAGAAGAAGCAAAGAATCGAGAGCACTCGAGAAGAAGAGAGGAATGACGAGAATGACAAGAATCGAAAGCTCACGAAATCAGATAGACTATGAAATTACTCCGGTTAAAACGAGATAAGAAACAAATAAGACTGAAAGGATTTAGGCAGCACTCCGGCTGAACAAGGAAAGACTAGAATATGAACTAGAGAGGATGGAATGATACTTGATGAAGACATGACACAAAACCTCCGGAAAGAATTGAAAGAGAATTGAATGAAAAGAATTTAGAAGGATTGAATGGAGTTGTTTTGAAAATCGACAACGAAAGAATAAGCTTGTTGTGGACTTATGGATAACATCTCAAAATCATAAGGTGATAACCGGCCACAAACGGAAATGATTGGATACCTGAGAAGAACGAAGAAATGCAAAACTCCACTTCAAAAGAAAATGAAGAATTACTTGCACTTCGAGACGCGAGAAGAAAAGATATTTGAACTCTACCAACAAGAATCTTGATGAACACTTGAAGAATGAATTAAATCATGAAGAACCACCATGAAGAACTCCGGTAACAAAAGGATGACGAGATAAGATTGAAGGATGAAAGAATAAGATGAGCCTTGCAATGATTCCGATGGGGGTTCCGACGAGATGGCCAAGGAAACTTTAAACTCCGGGAAAGAAAAGATGAAGCCACTTGGAACTAGAATTTATTCAACAAGAACAAACTCAGAAGGAAGGGATTAATCACTTTGAGGAAATAAGAATAAGACTTATCGTATGCTTATCCTTCATCAAATTAAATTGATGACAAGCAATGGATTTTTGCATACTACTTATTCTTGTTGAAAAAGAATTGAGCAGTGACATATCACAAACTTGAGAAGGGATAGCACCAAACTTGAGAGAGTCTTCTTGAACCACCGGTATGATTGAAACAACGAATGGATTGAAATGATAATCAAAGAAAAAGAATCTTGAATGAATCATCGTAAGAATCAGAAAAATGACTGCCGAAAGAGAGTGAATCACTGGGAAGAATTAGAAGGGACAAATATGTTCGAGGGGATTTAGATGCAAAAGAACAAGGAGATCATGAGCTGACTAAAGAACGCTTGAACGGAGCACCGGGATAATTAGAGGACAATAGCTGGAATGATGAGGGCGAATAATTCTTCTGGAATGATGGCCTTCGGTGAAAATAAACGGGGAAACAACTTCTGACATACTCCGGATGGGTAAGAAAAGAATTGCACGACTGGAAACAATTTGAGCGGATAGCATCAGGCTAGCGACATGAATCTTCGGGAGAATGGATTAGATTTAAGAGAAACTCTTCTTCGATCTTCAACTGACGACGAGAAACAACATCAAAATTACTAAGATACTCCGGAAGAATGAAAAGGGAAGGGGTTGAGCCAACAATGAAATGATTTGAAATTGATCTTGAAAGGCATGTGACTGATGGAATCCATTCTTACGTCACAATTGAAAAGAATTGAGAATAACTCCGGGGGAATTAGAAGAGTCAGGTAAGATCCTGGGAAAAGACCTGTGGGTTAGGGCCCACTGAAGAGATAACACCGTTGAAAAGGATTCTTGAAAAGATAGATGATGCACCGGAACAATTGAAATATTTGAATGAGGTGACAACCTCGAATTAATTGGAACACAGACGAATCTCCTGCGATGTCTTGAACACTCCGGAAGGATTGAATGGTGAGAGGTAAACGAGCAAGGAGAACACTTGATCCAAGGAAAAGAATACGATCAACACCGAAAAACATGAATTGAGTCCACCGGAAAAGAGATGAAGAATGTCGACCGAAACGAGAATTCACCGGTTGAAACAAATGAAGAAAAACTGAAGAGGTTCCGCACGAATGAGATAGATGGTCGAAAG
>NC_057795.1:254781073-254787034 GCF_018294505.1 Triticum aestivum
ACAAAGGCACCTTGGAAGGGGAAATCGACGAATATCTTGAAGAGAAAACACCGGTTGAAATCATTGAAGAAAGAAAACAAAGATTTCACACGAATAGGATGGATACTCGATTATGGACTCCGGTTCCGAGAAGAAGAAGGGTGGGCGGGTGGGAAAGAAAACAACTGAGGATTGGACTCAAAGATGAAGAGGCTCGATTCAACCTGATGAGAAATGCACCGGATGCAAAGAGCTGAGGAACAACGATCGGAAAACCAACTGCGTGATCCTAAAGAAAATTTGAAAGGGAAGAGAAGTAATTCAAAACACCTACGTCAAGATTCCTTACCAGAGCGACAAAGGGACTGAGGAGGAAAAAGAATTCCTACTCTCCGATATAACTAGACACCGAAAACAGTTTTCTTCTAGACTCAACAACGGCCAGACTACACGATCAATCGAGGGGGATCCTAGGGTCGGTCGAGGCTCTGATACCAACTTGTCACGCCCAATATGCGACCCTATCCAAAAGGAACTCGAAGGTCCCACCAAGGATAGACCCGCATATTGAAACGCTTTTGCAAGGTGGATATCATTACATCAACATTGCATAATAGATGGGGATACATACAAGAGGCATACAATGCCACACGAATACAATATCACAATACATAAGAGCATCATCCGACAACGGATGAAACACAAACAGAAACTCAAACGACATCCACCCTGCTAGCCCAGGCTGCCGACTAGGAACCTATCCCCTGATCGAAGAAGAAGCAGAAGAAGAACTCAACACAAGCAAGCATCGCTCTCGCGTCATGATCATCGCAAAACCTGTACCTGCAACTGTTGTTGTAGTAATCTGTGAGCCACGAGGACTCAGCAATCCCATTACCATGGGTATCAAGACTAGGAAAGCTTAATGGGAAAGGAAGGGGTAAAGTGGTGAGGCTGCAGCAGCGACTAAGCATATATGGTGGCTAACATACGCAAATAAGAGTGAGAAGAGAGCAAAAGGAACGGTCGTGAAGCTAGCAATGATCAAGAAGTGATCCTGAACTCCTACTTACGTCAAACATAACCCAAAAACCATGTTCACTTCCCGGACTCCGCCGAAAAGAGACCATCATTGCTACACACACGGTTGATGCGTTTTAAATCAGATCTGGTGTCAAGTTATCTACAACCGGACACTAACAAATTCCCATCTGCCTATAACCGCAGGCACGGCTTTCGAAAGATTATACCCTGCAGGGGTGTCCCAACTTAGCCCATGATAAGCTCTCGCGATCAACGAAGGATATACCTTCTCCCAGGAAGACCCGATCAGACTCGGAATCCCGGTTTACAAGACATTTCAACAATGGTAAAACAAGACCAGCAAAGCCGCCCGATGCGCCGACAATCCCGATAGGAGCTGCACATATCTCGTTCTCAGGGCAACACCGGATAGGTCAGCCTGCGAGTAAAACCAACCCTCAAGTTGCCCCGAGGTGGCCCCGCAGTCTGCCCAGTTCGGACCAACACTTAGACAAGCACTGGCCCGGGGGGGCTAAAAATAAAGATGACCCTTGGGTTGGCCGACCCAAGGGAAGGGTATAGGTGGTGGTGAGGCAAATGGTAAAACCAAGGTTGGGCCTTGCTGGAGGAGTTTTATTCAAAGCGAACTGTCAAGGGGGTCCCATAAATCACCCAACTGCGTAAGGAATGCAAAATCTGGGAACATAACACCGGTATGACGGAAACTAGGGCGGCAAGAGTGGAACAAAACACCAGGCATAAGGCCGAGTCTTCCACCCTTTACCAAGTATATAGATGCATTAATAATATAAGAGATATTGTGATATCCCAACCAAAATCATGTCCACCATGGAGAAATCTTCAACTTCACCTGCAACTAGCAATGATATAAGAGGGGCTGAGCAAAGCGGTAACATAGCCAAGCAACGGTTTGCATAGGAAAGGTGTCAAAGGTTAGAGGTTCATGGCAATATGGGAGGCTTGATGAGCAAAAGATAGGTAATGCAACATAGCGATAGAATGAAGCAACTAGCATAGCAATGATAGTAGTGAGATCCAGGGTAGCGGTCATCTTGCCTGAAATCCCGCTAGGATGAAGAACGAGTCCATGAAGAAGACGAACGGATGAAGCCGAACCAAGCGTAGACGAACGAATCCTCACGATCGCAACGAAACGGGAACTATCGAGAAGAAGCACACGACATGGTAAACACACCACACATGAACAAGGCATGATGCACAAACAAGCATGATGCATGACGAATCTAGATGAGTATCACGCCCAATATGCGATACTATCCTAAAGAGACTCGAAGGTCCCACCAAGGATAGAACCGCATATTGAAACTCTTTTGCAAGGTGGATATCATTACATCAACATTACATAATAGATGGGGATACATACAAGAGGCATACAATGCCACACGAATACAACATCACAATACATAAGAGCAACATCCGACTACGGATGAAACATAAACAGAAACTCAAACGACATCCACCCTGCTAGCCCAGACTGCCGACCTGGAACCTATCCCCTGATCAAAGACGAAGTAGAAGAAGAACTCAATGCAAGCAAGCATCGCTCTCGCGTCATGATCATCGCATAACCTGTACCTGCAACTGTTGTTGTAGTAATCTGTGAGCCGCGAGGACTCGGCAATCCCATTACCATGGGTATCAAGACTAGCAAAGCTTAATGGGAAAGGAATGGGGTAAAGTGGTGAGGTTGCAGTAGCGACTAAGAATGATATGGTGGCTAACATACGCAAAGAAGAGCGAGAAGAGAGCAAATAGAACGATCGTCAACTAGTAATGATCAAGAAGTGATCCTGAACTCCTACTTACGTCAAACATAACCCAAAGACCGTGTTCACCTCCCGGACTCCGCCAAGAAGAGACCATCACGGCTAAACACGCGGTTGATGCGTTTTAATTCGGATCTGGTGTCAAGTTATCTACAACCGGACATTAACAAATTCCCATCTGCCTATAACCGCAGGCACGGCTTTTGAAAGATTATACCCTGCAGGGTGTCCCAACTTAGCCCATGATAAGCTCTCGCGATCAACGAAGGATATACCTTCTCCTAGGAAGACCCGATCAGACTCGGAATCCCGGTTTACAAGACATTTCGACAATGGTAAAAGAAGACCAGCAAAGCCGCCCGATGCGCCGACAATCCCGATAGGAGCTGCACATATCTCGTTCTTAGGGCAACAACGGATAAGCTAAGCGTACAGGTACCAACGTAACCCAAGTTGCCAAGGGATGGTCCCGCACGGTGCTCTAGTTAGGACCAACACTTAGACAAGCATTGGCCCGGGGGGGCTGTAATAAAGATGACCCTTGGGTTAATTACTCCCAAGGGAAATATAGGTGGTGGTGAGGAAATGGTAAAACCAATGTTGGGCCTTGCTGGAGGAGTTTTATTCAAAGCGAATTGTCAAGGGGTTCCCATAAATCACCCGACCGCGTAAGGAACGCAAAATCCGGGAACATAACACCGGTATGACAGAAACTAGGGCGGCAAGAGTGGAACAAAACACCAGGCATAAGGCCGAGCCTTCCACCCTTTACCAAGTATATAGATGCATTAATAATATAAGAGATATTGTGATATCCCAACCAAAATCCTGTCCACCATGGGGCAATCTTCAACTTCACCTGCAACTAGCAACGCTATAAGAGGGCTGAGCAAAGGGGTAACATAGCCAAGCAACGGTTTGCTAGGAAGGGTGTCAAAGGTTAGAGGTTCATGGCAATTTGGGAGGCTCGATGAGCAAATGATAGGTAACACAGCATAGCGATAGAACGAAGCAACTAGCATAGCAATGATAGTAGTGAGATCCAGGGTAGCAGTCATCTTGCCTGAAATCCCACAAGGAAGAAGAACGTGTCCATGAAGAAGATGAACGGATGAAGCCGAACCAAGTGTAGACGAACGAATCCTCACGATCGCAACGAAACAGGAACTATCGAAAAGAAGCACAGAACAAGGTAAACACACCACACATGAACAAGGCATGATGCACAACAAGCATGATGCATGACAAAGCTACATGAAGCTACTCATGGCAAGAGATGATGCAAACAAGAGCAACACATCAAAGCAAGTTTAAATGAGGCCGGGAACAACATATAACAATTCCGGTAAGTCCTCATATGCAAGTTTCGAAATTGTTACAGATCTGAATAAACCTTCGGTTGAAGTTGTTAAACAGAAAGTTAAAATGCACAAAGATGTTCTACACGAAATTCTAGTCAAGTTACATATAAAGTTCATTTAGTTCGGAGCTACGGCCTAGAAGATATGAGCAAAACAAGTTAAACATGGCATTGATGCAAGATGCACCCAAACATCAAGCAAACACCTCAAAACATAGACGCAACATGATAAAATGAAACTACATGCAATTCTAAGCAAGTTTCATATAGAGCACACTCAAAACGGAGCAACGGTTCAACACACACTCTATACAAGTTATAGCAACAATCTGTCCAAAACAGCAACTAGGCATATTGCAAGCATCAAAACAATATGCTACAACATCTCAACAAGAAAACAAAAGGCACGGGCATGATGTACAGGTAAAGCATAACAAAACATGAACACTGAGCTATCTCCAGAAATCACTAGAACATGCTCAAACATGCATGGCAAGATTGCAAATGATAATAGTTTCAGACTTTGCAGAAAATAACATCAGGTTGCAATGTTTAGAGCCATGAAACAACATGTTACAGGAACTTATCATGGCAAACAAAGGCATGGCATGAATCTACTAATTGCATAGATCAAAAGTCCTTTACTGTCCATGAGCCAAAAAGGATCAGAAAATATGATGGCACCCACGTAAACATGGCAAGTTATAATACAGATTCATACATGGCAGGAACAGAATTATGAAGGCATGTAGATGAGCTTGTACCACTCACCACATAGCATTACATGGCATGGCAAGGCAACCAACAGTAAGAAGACATGTTTGTGAAGCTAAGCATGGCAATAGCAAGGTCATAGGGTGCCTGGATCAACTACAACAACCTTGGCAAAATTGAATAACATGTAAACAATCTGCGAGGAAACATTTTGAAGCAAACGTAGAGCATGAAAATGACATGCTAGACTACTCCATAATTGCAACCAAGGGCAGGGATGGATAGAGCATAACCATATGTTCAAAACATCCTTACTGAAGTATCTTAAAATATGCATGGATCTCTCTGTAGCATCAAGTTTACATGGCATCAAAATAACAGCAGAATAGTGACTAAAATCAGCAACATCACGATGCCTAGTTTGCATGCTTGTGCTAGTCACCACATTGATCAACAAAATACATGGTAAGCACCTCTGTAAATAAGACATGGCATAGTTAAAAACACCTGTAGACATCAACCTCATAGGATGCACACATCAATCATGGCAAAAATGACAAATGAGCTCGTTTTGTTAACAGACAGCAGAAAACATCATGAAGCACTCTTGCAACGATGATTCAGGCATCAAGATGACCTCAAATTAATATGACGCAATGGAATGAAATGATGTACTCGTTGAGACAAACAATTTGACATATTGCACGCACAAAACGGAGGTACGGATGCAGAGATACGACATGATGAACATGGCATGATAATAACAAAATTCTCAGGGACTTAGCAATTTTCAGATGGGGAAAAATCAACCTATCCGGATCTGGATCGGGATCCCGGTGGCACGGGAACCGAGGTTCGCTGGGGTGGGTCGCCGGAGACGAGGGGAACGGCGGCCTGAGCTTGGGAAGAAGCGGGATCCGGGGCGGCGGAGGACGGAGGAGGTCGCCGACGAGCAGGGCGGCGACCGGCGAGCGCGGGGCTGCGGCCGGCGGAGCTCGGGGCCCGGGATCGACGAGCGGCGCAGAGGAGCAACCATGGCGGCGGCGCACCGGGCGGCGCGGGAGCTCGGCAGGGAGC
>NC_057795.1:254787321-254794075 GCF_018294505.1 Triticum aestivum
CGGGCCGCGGCGGTGGGTGGAGGCGGCGGCGACACATGGCAGCCTCCGATTGGACGGGGCGCGGCGGCGGACGCGTCCGGACGGGGCGGACGTGTCCGGCACGGAGAGGGATGAGATCTAGGGTTTCGGGGGGATTCATCCGCGAAAAATGGAGGGAAGGACCTATTTAGAGATTCTGGGAGCAAGGAGAGTCCAAATGAGGAGCGGTTTTTGGCCACGCGATCGTGATCGAACGACCGAGAGCATGGAGGGGAGTTTGCTGGGTTTTGGGCCACTTTGGAAGGGTGTTGGGCTGCAAAGGGAAAGGGGGGTTTGCGGTTACCCGGTTAACCGTTGGAGTATCAAACGACCTCCAAATGGCACGAAACTTGACAGGCAGTCTACCGGTGCTATACCAAGGCCGCTTGGAAGACTCGGTCCATTCCGAGAAAGTTTAACACCCACTCACAACAAGAGACGAAAGGGGAACGCCGGAGGGCATAGGAGTGCCGGATCGCGAAACGGACAATGGGGAAAAGGCTCGGATCCATGAGACGAACACGTATGCAAAATGAAATGCACATGATGACATGATAAAATGCAACACGCAAGCAAATGACATGGCAACGACGGGGAATAACTGGCAGACACCTAGCACATCGAACCCGAGGCGTTACAACACTCCTCCACTAACAAGAGATCTCGTCCCGAGATCTTAGGACCGAGATGGAAGGGAAAAAGGATGAGGTGAAACAAGAACTCAAAAGAAGAAGCAAAGAATCGAGAGCACTCGAGAAAAGAGAGGAACGACGAGAATGACAAGAATCGAAAGCTCACAGAATCAGATAGACTATGAAACCACTCCGGTTAGAACGAGATAAGGAACGAATAAGACTGAAAGAATTTAGGCAGCACTCCGACTGAAAATGCAAGGAATAGAACATGAACTTGAGAGTATGGAATGATACTTGACGAGTGGAACAACACAAAACCTCCGGAAAGAATAGAAAGAATGGAATGAAATGAACTTAGAAGGAAGGGTTGAATGGAGTTGTTGAGAAAATCAACAACAAAAGAATAAGCTTGTTGTGGACTTATGGATAGCATCTCAAAATTATGAGGTGATCTCCGACCACAAACGGAAAAGATTGAATAGCTGAGAAGAACGAAGAAATGCAAAACTCCACTTCAAAAGAATATGGAGAATTAATTGCACTTCGAGACGCGAGAAGAAATGATACTTGAACTCCACCAACAAAATCTTGATGAACACTTGAGAAATGAATTAAATCATGAAGAACCACCATGAAGAACTCCGGTTACAAAAGGATGACGAGATAAAATGAAGGATGAAAGAATAATATGAGCGTTGCGATGATTTAGATGGAGGTTCCGACGAGATGACCAAAGAAATTTGAACTCCGGAAAAGAAAAAATGAACACACTTGGAACTAGAATTTATTCATCAAGAACAAACTCCGAAGGAAGGGATTTCTCATTTGGATGAAATAAGAATAAGATTTATTGTATGCTTATCCTTCATCAAATTAAATTGATGACAAGTAATGGATTTTTCATACTACTTATTCTTCTAGAAAAAGGATTAAGAAGTGACATATCGCAAACTTGAGAAGGTCTTCATGGACCGCCGATAGGATTGAAAAGAACGAATGAATTAAAATGATGATCAAGGAAAAAGAATCTTGAACGAACCACCGTAAGAACTCAAAAATGACTGATGAAAGAGAATGAATCACCGGGAAGAAACAATATGCTTGATGGGATTTAGATACAAAAGAACAAAGAGATCATGAGCTGATTAAAGAACAATTGAGCGAAGCACCGGGATAATTGGATAACGGTAACTGAAATGTGAGGACGAAGAATTCTTCTGGAATGATGGTCTCCGGTGAAAAGAAATGGAGATACAACTCCTGACAAACTCCGGATGGTTGAGAAAAGGATATCTGACAAATGAAACAATTTGAGAGGATAACATGAAGCTAGAACCACGAATCTTTGAGAGAACTGACACAATTTAAGAGGAACTCTTCTCCGATCTTCAAATGACGATGAGAAACACCACCAAAATTACTGAGATACTCCGGGAGAATGAAAAGCGAAGGGGGTTGAGCCAACAATGAAATGATTTGAAATCGATCTTGAAAAGGCATTTGACTGATGAAATTCATTCTTACGTCACACTTGAAAAGAATTTCGAATAACTCCGGGGAAATTAGAAGAGTCAGGTAAGATCCTGGAAAAAGACCTGTGGGTAAGGGGATGTTGAGCAGATAGATGATGCACCGGAACAATTGAAATATTTGAATGAGGTGACAACCTCGAATTAATTCGGACACAAACCAATCTCCTGAGATGTCTTGAGCACTCTAGAAGGATAAACTAGCGAGAGGCGAATGAGCAGGGAAAATACTTGAGCTGAGGAAAAGAATACGATCAACCGGAAAAATTTGAATTGAATCCACCGGAGAAGAAAAGAGATGAAGAATGTCCACTCAGACGCGAATTTACCGGTTGAAATGATTTACGAAAAACTGAAGAGGTTCCGCACGAATGAGATAGAGGGTCGAGAGAGAGTCAGACTCCGAGAAGAAAAGTGTGGGAGGGCGGGAAAACAAAAGCAACTTGGAAGGGAGAAACGACTAATAACTTGAAGAGAAAACACCGGTCGAAATAATTGAGGAAAGAAGGTAAAGACTTCGCACGAGTAGAAAGCATACTCGATTAACGAGTCCGGTTCCGAGAGGAAGAAGGGTGGGCTGGTAGTAAAAGAAAACAACTGAGGATTGAACTTGCAAAAACGGAGAGGGTCAAATCACTTTGACGAGAAATGCACCGGATGAAAAAAAGCTGAGAAGCAACGATCGGAAAACCAACTGCGTGATCCTAAAGAAAAATTTGAAGGGGAAGAGGAGTAATTCAGAACACCTACGTCAAGATTCCTTACCAGAGCGACGAAGGGGCAGAGGAGTAAAAAGAATTCCTACTCTCCGATATAACTAGACTCTAAAAACAGTTTTATTCTAGACTCAACATCGGCCAAACTACACGATCAATCATGAGGGCTCCTAGGGTCGGTTGAGGCTCTGATACCAACTTATCACGCCCAATATGCGATACTATCCTAAAGAGACTCGAAGGTCCCTCCAAGGATAGAACCGCATATTGAAACGCTTTTGCAAGGTGCATATCAATACATCAACATTACATAATAGATGGGGATACATACAAGAGGCATACAATGCCACACGAATACAACATCACAATACATAAGAGCAACATCCGACTACCGATGAAACATAAACAGAAACTCAAACGACATCCACCCTGCTAGCCCAGGCTGCCGACCTAGAACCTATCCCTGATCGAAGACGGAGCAGAAGAAGAACTCAACGCAAGCAAGCATCGCTCTCGCGTTATGTTCATTGCATAACCTGTACCTGCAACTGTTGTTGTAGTAATCTGTGAGCCACGAGGACTCAGCAATCCCATTACCATGGGTATCAAGACTAGCAAAGCTTAATGGGAAAGGAATGGGGTAAAGTGGTGAGGCTGCAGCAGCGACTAAGCATGATATGGTGGCTAACATACCCAAATAAGAGCGAGAAGAGAGCAAATAGAACGATCGTCAACTAGTGATGATCAAGAAGTGATCCTGAACTCCTACTTACGTCAAACATAACCCAAAGACCATGTTCACTTCCCGGACTCCGCCGAGAAGAGACCATCACGGCTACACACGCGGTTGACGCGTTTTCATTAGGATCTGGTGTCAAGTTATCTACAATCGAACATTAACAAATTCCCATCTGCCTATAACCGCAGGCACGGCTTCCGAAAGATTATACCCTCCAGGGGTGTCCCAACTTAGCCCATGATAAGCTCTCACGATCAACGAAGGATCTACCTTCTCCCAGGAAGACCCGATCAGACTCGGAATCCCGATTTACAAGACATTTCGACAATGGTAAAACAAGACCAGCAAAGCCGCCCGATGCGCCGACAATCTCGATAGGAGCTGCACATATCTCATTCTCAGGGCAACACCGGATAAGCTAAGCGTACAGGTACCGATGTAACCCAAGTTGCCAAGGGATGGTCCCGCATGGTGCTCTAGTTTGGACCAACACTTAGACAAGCATTGGCCCGGGGGGGGCTGTAATAAAGATGACCCTTGGGTTAATTACTCCCAAGGGAAATATAGGTGGTGGTGAGGCAAATGGTAAAACCAATGTTGGGCCTTGCTGGAGGAGTTTTATTCAAAGCGAACTGTCAAGGGGTTCCCATAAATCACCCGACCGCGTAAGGAACGCAAAATCCGGGAACACAACACCGGTATGACGGAAACTAGGGCGGCAAGAGTGGAACAAAACACCAGGCAAAAGGCTGAGCCTTCCACCCTTTACCAAGTATATAGATGCATTAATAATATAAGAGATATTGTGATATCCCAACCAAAATCCTGTCCACCATGGGGCAATCTTCAACTTCACCTGCAACTAGCAACGCTATAAGAGGGCTGAGCAAAGCGGTAACATAGCCAAGCAATGGTTTTCTAGGAAGGGTGTCAAAGGTTAGAGGTTCATGGCAATTTGGGAGGCTCGATGAGCAAATGATAGGTAACGCAGCATAGTGATAGAACGAAGCAACTAGCATAGCAATGATAGTAGTGAGATCCAGGGTAGCGGTCATCTTGCCTGAAATCCCGCAAGGAAGAAGAACGAGTCCATGAAGAAGATGAACGGATGAAGCCGAACCAAGTGTAGACGAACGAATCCTCACGATCGCAACGAAACAGGAACAATCGAAAAGAAGCACACAATAAGATAAACACACCACACATGAACAAGGCATGATGCACAACAAGCATGATGCATGACAAAGCTACATGAAGCTACTCATGGCAAGAGATGATGCAAACAATAGCAACACATCAAGCAAGTTTAAATGAGGCCGGGAACAACATATAACAATTCCGGTAAGTCCTCATATGCAAGTTTCGAAATTGTTACATATCTGAATAAACCTTAGGTTCAAGTTGTTAAACAGCAAGTTAAAATGCACAAAGATGATCTACACGAAATTCTAGTCAAGTTACATATAAAGTTTATTTAGTTCGGAGCTACGGCCTAGAAGATATGAGCAAAACAAGTTAAACATGGCATTGATGCAAAATTCACCCAAACATCAAGCAAACACCTCAAAACATGGATGCAACATGATAAAATGAAACTACATGCAATTCTAAGCCAGTTTCATATAGAGCACACTCAAAACGGAGCAACGGTTCAACACACACACTCTATACAAGTTATAGCAACAATCTGTCCAAAACAGCAACTAGGCATATCGAAAGCATCAAAACAATATGCTACAACATCTCAACAAGAAAACAAAAGGCATGGGCATGATGTACAGGTAAAGCATAACAAAACATGAACACTGAGCTATCTCCAGAAATCACTAGAACATGCTCAAACACGCATGGCAAGATTGCAAATGATAATAGTTTCAGACTTTGCAGAAAATAACATCAGGTTGCAATGTTTGGAGCTATGAAACAACATGTTACAGGAACTTATCATGGCAAAAAAAGGCATGGCATGAATATAATAATTGCATAGATCAAAAGTCCTTTACTGTCCATGAGCCAAAAAGGATTAGAAAATATGATGGCACCCACGTAAACATGGCAAGTTATAATACAGATTCATACATGGCAGGAACAGAATTATGAAGGCATGTAGATGAGCTTGTACCACTCACCACAGAGCATTACATGGCATGGAAAGGCAACCAACAGTAAGAAGACATGTTTGTGAAGCTAAGCATGGCAATAGCAATGTCATAGGGTGCCTGGATCAACTACAACAACCTTGGCAAAATTGAATAACATGTAAACAATCTGCCAGGAAACATTTTGAAGCAAAAGTAGAGCACGAAAATGACATGCTAGACTACACCACAATTGCAACCAAGGGCAGGGATGGATAGAGCATAACCATATGTTCAAAACATCCTTACTGAAGTATCTCAAACTATGCATGGATCTCTCTGTAGCATCAAGTTTACATGGCATCAAAATAACAGCAGAACAGTGACTAAAATCAGCAACATCACGATACCTAGTTTGCATGCTTGTGCTAGTCACCACATTGATCACAAAAATACAAGGTAAGCACCTCTTTAAATAAGACATGGCATAGTTAAAAATACCTGTAGACATCAACCTCATAGGACGCACACATCAATCATGGCAAAAATGACAAATGAGCTCGTTCTGTTAACAGACAACAGAAAACATCATGAAGCACTATTGCAACGATGATTCAGGCATCAAGATGACCTCAAATGAATATGATGCAATGGAATGAAATGAAATGATGTACTCGTTGAGACAAACAATTTGACATATTACACGCACAAAACGGAGCTACGGATGCAGAGATACGCCATGATGAACATGGCATGATAATAACAAAATTCTCAGGGACATCAATTTTCAGTGGGGGAAAAATCAACCTATCTGGATCTGGATCAGGATCCCGGCGGCACGGGAACCGAGGTTCGCTGGGGTGGGTCGCCGGAGACGAGGGGAACGACGACCTGAGCTTGGGGAGAAGCGGGATCCGGGGCGGCGGAGGACGGAGGAGGTCGCCGACGAGCAGGGCTGCGACCGGCGAGCGCGGGGCCGTGGCCGGCGGAGCTGGGGCCCGGGATCGACGAGCGGCGCAGAGGAGCAACGACGGCAGGG
>NC_057795.1:254794661-254801387 GCF_018294505.1 Triticum aestivum
CTGTGGGTGGAGGCGGCGGCGACACGCAGCAGCCTCCGATTGCACGGGGCGCGGCGGCGGACGCGTCCGGCCGGGGCGGACGTGTCCGGCACATAGAGGGATGAGATCTAGGGTTTCGGGGGGGATTCATCCGCGAAAAATGAAGGGGAGGACCTATTTATAGATTTTGGGAGTCAGGAGAGTCCAAATGAGGAGCGGTTTTCGGCCACGCGATCGTGATTGAACGACCGAGAGCATGGAGGGGAGTTTGCTGGGTTTTGGGCCACTTTGGAAGGGTGTTGGCTGCAAAGAGAAAGGGGGGTTTGCGGTTACCCGGTTAACCGTTGGAGTATCAAACGACCTCCAAATGGCATGAAACTTGACAGGCGGTCTACCGGTATTATACCAAGGCCGCTTGGCAAGACTCGGTCCATTCCGAGAAAGTTTAACACCCGCTCACAACGAGAGACAAAAGGGGACGCCGGAGGGCATAGGAGTGCTAGATCGCGAAACGGACAACGGGGAAAAGGTTCGGATGCATGAGACGAACACATATGAAAAATGAAATGCACATGATGACATGATAAAATGCAACACGCAAGCAAATGACATGGCAACGACGGCGAATAACTGGCAGACACTTGGCGCATCGAATCCGGGGCGTTACAACACTCCTCCACTAACAAGAGATCTCGTCCCAAGATCTTAGGACCGAGACGGAAGGGAAAAAGGATGAGGTGAAACAAGAGCTAAAAAGAAGAAGCAAAGAATTGAGAGCACTCGAGAAAAGAGAGGAACGACGAGAATGACAAGAATCGAAAGCTCACGGAATCAGATAGACTATGAAACCACTCGGGTTAGGACGAGATAAGAAACGAATAAGACTGAAAGAATTTAGGCAGCACTCCGACTGAAAATGGAAGGAATAGAACATGGACTTGAGAGGATGGAATGATACTTGACGAGTGGAACAACACAAAACCTCCGGAAAGAATAGAAAGAATGGAATGAAATGAACTTAGAAGGAAGGGTTGAATGGAGTTGTTGAGAAAATCAACAACGAAAGAATAAGCTTGTTGTGGACTTATGGATAGCATCTCAAAATTATGAGGTGATCTCCGACCACAAGCGGAAAAGATTGAATAGCTGAGAAGAACGAAGAAATGCAAAACTCCACTTCAAAAGAATATGGAGAATTAATTGCACTTCGAGACGCGAGAAGAAAAGATACTTGAACTCCACCAACAAAATCTTGATGAACACTTGAGAAATGAATTAAATCATGAAGAACCACCATGAAGAACTCCGGTAACAAAAGGATGATGAGATAAAATGAAGGATAAAATGAAGGATGAAAGAATAATATGAGCGTTGCGATGATTTAGATGGAGGTTCCGACGAGATGACCAAAGAAATTTGAACTCCGGAAAAGAAAAAATGAACACACTTGGAACTAGAATTTATTCATCAAGAACAAACTCCGAAGGAAGGGATTTCTCATTTGGATGAATTAAGAATAAGATTTATTGTATGCTTATCCTTCATCAAATTAAATTGATGACAAGTAATGGATTTTTCATACTACTTATTCTTCTAGAAAAAGGATTAAGAAGTGACATATCGCAAACTTGAGAAGGTCTTCATGGACCGCCGGTAGGATTGAAAAGAACGAATGAATTAAAATGATGATCAAGGAAAAAGAATCTTGAATGAACCACCGTAAGAATTCAAAAATGACTGATGAAAGAGAATGAATCACCGGGAAGAAACAATATGCTTGATGGGATTTAGCTACAAAGGAACAAAGAGATCATGAGCTGATTAAAGAACAATTGAGCGAAGCACCGGGATAATTGGATAACGGTAACTGAAATGTGAGGACGAAGAATTCTTCTGGAATGATGGTCTCCGGTGAAAAGAAATGGAGAAACAACTCCTGACAAACTCCGGATGGTTGAGAAAAGGATATCTGACAAATGAAACAATTCGAGAGGATAACATGAAGCTAGAACCACGAATCTTCGAGAGAACGGACAAGATTTAAGAGGAACTCTTCTTCGATCTTCAAATGACGACGAGAAACACCACCAAAATTACTGAGATACTCGGGGAGAATGAAAAGCGAAGGGGGTTGAGCCAACAATGAAATGATTTGAAATCGATCTTGAAAAGGCATTTCACTGATGAAATTCATTCTTACGTCACACTTGAAAAGAATTTAGAATAACTCCGGGGAAATTAGAAGAGTCAGGTAAGATCCTGGAAAAAGACCTGTGGGTTAGGGCCCACTGAAGAGAAACACCGTTGTAAAGGGATGTTGAGCAGATAGATGATGCACCAAAACAATTGAAATATTTGAATGAGGTGACAACCTCGAATTAATTCGGACACAAACAAATCTCCTGAGATGTCTTGAGCACTCCGGAAGGATAAACTGGCGAGCGAGCAGGGAAAATACTTGAGTTGAGGAAAAGAATATGATCAACCGGAAAAATTTGAATTGAATCCACCGGAGAAGAAAAGAGATGAAGAATGTCCACTCAGACGCGAATTTACCGGTTGAAATGATTTACGAAAAACTGAAGAGGTTCCGCACGAATGAGATAGATGGTCGAAAGAGATTCAGATTCCGGGAAGAAAAGGGTGGGAGGGTGGGCAAACAAAAGCAACTTGGAAGGGAGAACCGACTAATAACTTGAAGAGAAAACACCGGTCGAAATAATTGAGGAAAGAAGGTAAAGACTTCGCACGAGTAGAAAGCATACTCGATTACGGAGTCCGGTTCCGAGAGGAAGAAGGGTGGGCGGGTGGTAAAAGAAAACAACTGAGGATTGAACTTGCAAAAACAGAGAGGGTCGAATCACTTTGACGAGAAATGCACCGGATGAAAAAAAGCTGAGAAGCCACAATCGGAAAACCAACTGCGTGATCCTAAAGAAAAATTTGAAGGGGAAGAGGAGTAATTCAGAACACCTACGTCAAGATTCCTTACCAGAGCGACGAAGGGGCAGAGGAGTAAAAAGAATTCCTACTCTCCGATATAACTAGACTCTGAAAACAGTTTTATTCTAGACTCAACATCGGCCAAACTACACGATCAATCAAGGGGGCTCCTAGGGTCGGTCGAGGCTCTGATACCAACTTATCACGCCCAATATGTGATACTATCCTAAAGAGACTCGAAGGTCCCACCAAGGATAGAACCACATATTGAAACACTTTTGCAAGGTGGATATGAATACATCAACATTACATAATAGATGGGGATACATACGAGAGGCATACAATGCCACACGAATACAACATCACAATACATAAGAGTAACATCCTACTATGGATGAAACATAAACAGAAACTCAAACGACATCCACCCTGCTAGCCCAGGCTGCCTACCTGGAACCTATCCCCTGATCGAAGATGGAGCAGAAGAAGAACTCAACGCAAGCAAGCATCGCTCTCGCGTCATGATCATCGCATAACCTGTACCTGCAACTATTGTTGTAGTAATCTGTGAGCCACGAGGACTCAGCAATCCCATTACCATGGGTATCAAGACTAGCAAAGCTTAATGGGAAAGGAATGGGGTAAAGTGGTGAGGTTGCAGTAGCGACTAAGAATGATATGGTGGCTAACATACGCAAATAAGAGCGAGAAGAGAGCAAATAGAACGATCGTCAACTAGTAATGATCAAGAAGTGATCTGAACTCCTACTTACGTCAAACATAATCCAAAGATCGTGTTCACTTCCCGGACTCTGCCGAGAAGAGACCATCACGGCTACACACGCGGTTGATGCGTTTTAATTTGGATCTGGTGTCAAGTTATCTACAACCGGACATTAACAAATTCCCATCTGCCTATAACCGCAGGCATGGCTTTCGAAAGATTATACCCTGCAGGGGTGTCCCAACTTAGCCCATGATAAGCTCTCGCGATCAACGAATGATATACCTTCTCCCAGGAAGACCCGATCAGACTCGGAATCCCGGTTTACAAGACATTTCGACAATGGTAAAACAAGACCAGCAAAGCCGCCCGATGTGCCGACAATCCCGATAGGAGCTGCACATATCTCGTTCTTAGGGCAACACCGGATAAGCTAAGCGTACAGGTACCGACGTAACCCAAGTTGCCAAGGGATGGTCCCGCACGGTGCTCTAGTTTGTACCAACACTTAGGCAAGCATTGGCCAGGGGGGCTGTAATAAAGATGACCCTTGGGTTAATTACTCCCAAGGGAAATATAGGTGGTGGTGAGGCAAATGGTAAAACCAATGTTGGACCTTGCTGGAGGAGTTTTATTCAAAGCGAACTGTCAAGGGGTTCCCATAAATCACCCGACCGCGTAAGGAACGCAAAATCCGGGAACATAACACCGGTATGACGGAAACTAGGGCGGCAAGAGTGGAACAAAACACCAGGCATAAGGCCGAGCCTTCCACCCTTTACCAAGTATATAGATGCATTAATAATATAAGAGATATTGTGATATCCCAACCAAAATCCTGTCCACCATGGGGCAATCTTCAACTTCACCTGCAACTAGCAACACTATAAGAGGGCTGAGCAAAGAGGTAACATAGCCAAGCAACGGTTTGCTAGGAAGGGTGTCAAAGGTTAGAGGTTCATGGCAATTTGGGAGGCTTGATGAGCAAATGATAGGTAACGCAGCATAGCGATAGAACGAAGCAACTAGCATAGCAATGATAGTAGTGAGATCCAGGGTAGCGGTCATCTTGCCTAAAATCCCGCAAGGAAGAAGAACGAGTCCATGAAGAAGATGAACGGATGAAGCCAAACCAAGTGTAGACGAACGAATCCTCACGATCGCAACGAAACAGGAACTATCGAAAAGAAGCACACAACAAGGTAAAGACACCACACATGAACAAGGCATGATGCACAACAAGCATGATGCATGACAAAGCTACATGAAGCTACTCATGGCAAGAGATGATGCAAACAAGAGCAACACATCAAAGCAAGTTTAAATGAGGCCGGGAAGAACATATAACAATTCCGGTAAGTCCTCATATGCCAGTTTCGAAATTGTTACAGATCTGAATAAACCTTAGGTTGAAGTTGTTAAGCAGCAAGTTAAAATGCACAAAGATGTTCTACACGAAATTCTAGTCAAGTTACATATAAAGTTCATTTAGTTCGGAGCTACGGCCTAGAAGATATGAGCAAAACAAGTTAAACATGGCATTGATGCAAAATGCACCCAAACATCAAGCAAACACCTCAAAACATGGATGCAACATGATAAAATGAAACTACGTGCAATTCTAAGCAAGTTTCATATAGAGCACACTCAAAACGGAGCAACGGTTCAACACACACACTCTATACAAGTTATAGCAACAATCTGTCCAAAACAGCAACTAGACATATTTTAAGCATCAAAACAATATGCTACAACATCTCAACAAGAAAACAAAAGGCATGGGCATGATGTACAGGTAAAGCATAACAAAACATGAAAACTGAGCTATCTCCAGAAATCACTAGAACATGCTCAAACACGCATGGCAAGATTGCAAATGATAATAGTTTCAGACTTTGCAGAAAATAATATCAGGTTGCAATGTTTAGATCTATGAAACAACATGTTACAGGAACTTATCATGGCAAACAAAGGCACAGCATGAATCTAGTAATTGCATAGATCAAAAGTTCTTTACTGACCATGAGCCAAAAAGGATCAGAAAATATGATGGCACCCACGTAAACATGGCAAGTTATAATACAGATTCATACATGGCAGGAACAGAATTATGAAGGCATGTAGATGAGCTTGTACCACTCACCACAGAGCATTACGTGGCATGGCAAGGCAACCAACAGTAAGAAGACATGTTTGTGAAGCTAAGAATGGCAATACCAAGGTCATAGGGTGCCTGGATCAACTACAACAACCTTGGCAAAATTGAATAACATGTAAACAATCTGCCAGGAAACATTTTGAAGCAAAAGTAGAGTACGAAAATGACATTCTAGACTACTCCATAATTGCAACCAAGGGCAGGGATGGATAGAGCATAACCATATGTTCAAAACATCCTTATTGAAGTATCTCAAAATATGCATGGATCTCTCTGTAGCATCAAGTTTACATGGCATCAAAATAACAGAAGAACATTGACTAAAATCAGTAACATCACGATGCCTAGTTTGCATGCTTGTGCTAGTCACCACATTGATCACAAAAATACATGGTAAGCACCTCTGTAAATAAGACATGGCATAGTTAAAAACACCTGTAGACATCAACCTCATAGGATGCACACATCAATCATGGCAAAAATGACAAATGAGCTCGCTCTGTTAACAGACAGCAGAAAACATCATGAAGCACTCTTGCAACGATGATTCAGGCATTAAGATGACCTCAAATGAATATGACGCAATGGAATGAAATGATGTACTCGTTGAGATGAACAATTTGACATATTACACGCACAAAACGGAGCTACGAATGCAGAGATACGACATGATGAACATGACATGATAATAACAAAATTCTCAGGGACTTAGCAATTTTCAGATGGGGTGGGTCACCGGAGACGAGGGGAACGGCGGCCTGAGCTTGGGGAGAAGCGGGATCCAGGGCGGCGGAGGACGGAGGAGGTCACCGACAAGCAGGGCGGCAACCGGCGAGCGCGGGGCCGCGGCCGGCGGAGCTCGGGGCCCGGGATCGACGAGCGGCGCAGAGGCGCAACGACGGCGGGGCTCGCTGGAGGTGCC
>NC_057795.1:254801818-254804737 GCF_018294505.1 Triticum aestivum
CGTGGGCCGGGCGGGCCGTGGCGGTGGGTGGAGGCGGCGGCGACACGTGGCAGCCTTCGATTGGACGGGGCGCGGCGGCGGAAGCGTCCGGCCGGGGCGGACGTGTCCGGCGCGTAGAGGGATGAGATCTAGGGTTTCGGGGCGGATTCATCCGCGAAAAATGGAGGGGAGGACCTATTTATAGATTCTGGTAGCTAGGGGAGTCCAAATGAGGAGCGGTTTTCGGCCACGCGATCGTGATCGAACGACCAAGAGCATGGAGGTGAGTTTGCTGGGTTTTGGGCCACTTTGGAAGGGTGTTGGGCTGCAAAGAGAAAGGGGGGTTTGCGGTTACCCGGTTAACCGTTGGAGTATCAAACGACCTCCAAATGGCACGAAACGTGACAGGCGGTCTACCGGTGCTATACCAAGGCCGCGTGGCAAAACTCGGTCCATTCCGAGAAAGTTTAACACCCGCTCACAACGAGAGATGAAAGGGGAACGCTAGAGGGCATAGGAGTGCCGGATCGCGAAACGGACAACGGGGAAAAGGCTCGGATGCATGAGACGAACACGTATGCAAAATGAAATGCACATGATGACATGATAAAATGCAACACGCAAGCAAATAACATGGCAACGACGGCGAATAACTGGCAGACACCTGGCGCATCGAATACGGGGCGTTATAATGAGGCTACTGATGGCAAGGGATGATGCAAACAAGAGCAACACATCAAGGCACGTTTAAATGAGGCTGGGAACAACATATAACAATTTCGGTAAGTCCTCATATGCAAATTTCGAAATTTGTCCAGATCTGAATAAACCTCATATTCAAGTTGTTAAACAACAAGTTAAGATGCACCAAGATGATCTACACGAGATTCTAATCAAGTTACATATAAAGTTCATTTAGTTCGGAGCTACGGCCTAGAAGATATGAGCAAAACAAGTTAAACATGGAATTGATGCAAAATGCATACAAACATCAAGAAAACACCTCAAAACAAGGATGCAACATGATAATATGAAACTACATGCAATTCTAAGCAAGTTCATATAGAGCACACTCAAAACGGAGCAACGGTTCAACACACACACATGAAACAAGTTATAAGGACAAGCTGTCCAAAACAGCAACTAGGCATATTGCAAGCATCAAAACAACATGCTACAGTACCACAATATGAAAACAAAAGGCATGGGCATGATGTACAGGTAAAGCATAACGAAACATGAACACTGAGCTATCTCCAGAAATCACAAGAACATGCTCAAACACACATGGCAAGATTGCAAATAATATCAGTTTCAGACTTTGCAGAAAATAACATCAGGTTGCAATGTTTAGAGCTATCAAACAACATGTTACAGGAACTTATAATAGCAAACAAAGGCATGACATGAACCTACTAAATGCATAGATCAAAAGTCCCTTACTGACCATAAGCCAAAAAAGGATCAAAAGATATGATGGCACCCACGTAAACATAGCAAGTTATATTACAGATTCAAACATGGCAGGAACAGA
Organism: Triticum aestivum; assembly: GCF_018294505.1. Lineage (NCBI taxonomy): Eukaryota > Viridiplantae > Streptophyta > Magnoliopsida > Poales > Poaceae > Triticum > Triticum aestivum. The sequence continues at coordinate 254,803,332 of NC_057795.1, forward strand.
ATTATGAAGGCATGTAGATGAGCTTGTGCAACTCACTACAGAGCATTACATGGCATGACAAGGCAACCAACAGTAAGAATACATGTTTGTGAAGCTAAGCATGGCAAGAGCAAGTTCATAGGGTGCATGTATCACTAACAACAATCATGGAAACAACTGAACTTAATGTTAACAGGCTAACAGCAACATTATATAGCAACTTTGGAGCAATATTACAACAATCTACAGCAAGCCATAATTGCAACCAGGGGCATGGATGGATAGAGCATAACATGTAGAACAAAACACCCTTAGTAAACATCTCTAGATTATGCTTAGAATGATTTGTAGCAGCAGGTTTACATCGCATCATGAAATAACAGATTCAGCCTAGCAAAACAGTAATAGCAAGTACCCTACTTAACAAAATTGATTCACTCACCACAAGTCATTGCATGACAAGATAAGCATAGCATCATCAAGAAGACATGTTTGTGAAACAATCCAAGGCAAGAACAAGTTCATAGCATGCAAGGACCAACTACAACAACCTTTGCAAAATTGAATAACATGTAAACAATCTGCCAGGAAACATTTTGAAGCAAAAGTAGAGCACGAAAATGACATGCTAGACTACTCCATAATTGAAAACAGGGGCATGACTGGATATACAACAACCATATGTTCAAAACATTCTTACTGAAGTATCTCAAAATATGCATGGATCTCTCTGTAGCATCATGCTTACATGGCATCAAAATAACAGCAAAACAGGGACTAAAATCAGCAACATCACGAGGCCTAGTTTGCATGCTTGTGATAGTCACCACATTGATCACAAAAATAAACGGTAAGCACCTCTCTTAAGAAGACATAGCATAGATCAAAACACATGTACACATCAACCTCATAGGATGCACACATCAATCATGGCAAAAATGACAAAAGTGCATGTTTTGTTAACAGACAGCAGACAACATTATGAAGCAGTCTTCCAACGATGATTCAGGCATCAAGATGGACTCAAATGAACATGATGCAATGGAATGAAATGCAGTACTCGTTGAGATGAACAATTTGACATATTACACGCACAAAACGGAGCTACAGATGCAGAGATATAGCATGTTGAAGTAGGCACCAGCATATGAAAACTACAGGGACTTAGCAGATTTTCTCACCCCGGGAAAAATGGACGGAGGGGTTCCGGGACGGGGAGATCCGAGATCGGGGCGCCGTTTGGTTCGGTGAGGTGGTGGATCTGATCCATCTTCCCGGCATCCGACCGGAGAAGAACTCCGGCGAGCTCCGGCGGTGTTCCGGCGACGACAGGGAGGCGCGGGGACGCGGGATCCGGCGGAGGAGGCGAGGGCGGCGCGGAGCACGGGCGTCGGAGGCGAGGGCGCGGGGGCACGGGCTCGGGGCTG